>NC_091979.1:143079152-143379152 GCF_044704955.1 Pristiophorus japonicus | reverse complement strand
ACTCTGTGAAATCGGAGGTAAAGGTTAGGTTGGGTTTGTGGACTACACTTATCCACCGTGGGGTACATTGGCTCTATTGCCATAGGTGATGGTGCTATGGCTGCGCACTGCACTATCCGTCTGGTCCCATTTTAAAAAAAAATCTCTTCCAGCTTATTTATCTTCGCTTTTAACTCTTGAATTTGTTTTGTTTGAGTATCTTTCTTTTATTTGTATCAGGCGAGTATTATTACGTAGGCTAGTTCTGTTTTTATTTTTATTCTGACTATCCCACCATTTCCTCTATCTGTCAGGTGAGTTTTTTTATTCTATTAAGAAATCCAAATTAATAATGTCCAGTATAAAACAGCTGTCACTGGAAAGGGTTAACTCCTTTACAGGTTTGTAAGAAGGCCTGATGTCATTACGTGAATTCGCGTAATCATCCAAAATTTTTTTTAAAAGTCTTTTATGCCTTCAAAACTTGCTTAGAAATTAGGAATCCGTTAAAACAGCAGAAATCATTAGTAAAGCCGTCATAATAAAAGTCTTCTCATCAGGAAAGACGGCATTTTAGATTAAACTCCAATTTTTTCTGAACTAATTCAAGTACTTGCCAAAGATTTTTTTTTAATTGATTTAAAACGAGACCACACATTTTTAATAACTATTTTGTTTACTGTAATCCAATTTTCACACAACCTGTATACATTCCAACATTTCGGGGGTTTTTTACGGTCCCGTTCACTGGGCAAATCTTGTGTTTTATTTCTCTCTCAGCACAAAACCTAAACTTCCGTGCCAGTTCCATTTTCTATAAGAATTTTAAAATTCAGTAAGATTCTCTAATTCCCAGTTTTTTTCTTTCTGTGCTGAGTTCGCATAGCTTAGATCTTTTCTCCTTGTTATTTTCAAAACCCTCCTGCTTGTTTAGACTGTTCGGGACTTTTCTTGATAAACAACGTCCATTTTGGAAATCTTTCAAACTGCAGTGAAACTTTCTCGTAACTTAAAATCATTATCAATGGAGACTGTCTTTTACCTCTTCAAATTCTTTTTTTTCAATTAAACCAATATCTTTTTCACAGCCAATATCAGCTAATATTTAGTAAGTTATGTTTTTTTCCATCGCAAACACCCCTTTTTTTTGTCAGCACCTATTTAGTACGTTACGTCTTTTTATTTTCAGATCTCCTTTCTTCAAATTAGGTTTTGTATTTTACAGGGAGGGCTCGTGTCTCCGTAAATTTGTTAATTTAAAATCATCAGACAATCGAAGACACTTTTTCTTTCAAATTCGTTCAGTTTGTTTTCTTTCAAAGTTGCGTCTTTATCTTTTTTTCTTTTCTCCATAACTAGAACGGAGTCCAGCACGTAGGCTTTGAGGGCAGCTTTTCATTATCTCAAATGTTCCAGTTTCAAGGCCGTTACAATGTCCTTTTTTCTAAACTGCCAAAGCTTACCGTTTTAAAATTTTTTCAAAAGTCCCTTTTACACCTTTGTAGATTTTGCTGTGCCTTCTCTTAATATCATCTGAATAAATCCACACCTGCATTTCTTACTTAAAACTTTCTACATACAGGACAACACTACAAAGGTTAAAAAAACTTTCACCCTGTCTTGGAAAAAAATGGGTGGAGCTAAAACAAACAGACAGCTCCCCCATTTTTCCAAAGAGGCTTTCAGACACCGGAAAAATTCATTCCGCAGTCAAAAAATCACACTAGGACTCTCACTCAATGACAGACATTCACAAAAGTATCTTTATTCAACAAAGCTTATTAATTGTTTGGCCGGCTCTATATTTTTTTTGGATTCATATGTCACTTAAGATAGTGACTATCAGCTTTTTTATGGCATTACGTAGTTACGCAAGTTACAATTAATGATTAGTTTTATTCGCCTTTTTAATAGCCGTGTTACCCATCTTCTTCGGGGCTATGAGGGTCTTGGGCACTCCCTTTAATTCTTGTTAGGTATGCAGGACGTTATTTATATCTATATGTCTTCCCTTGGCGCTGTACACTCGTACTGCCACTCTTTGGGTCAATATGTCTCGTCCCTGCACCGTGCACTCGTACTGCTTCAGGTCAATAGACCTTCCTCTATATCTTCCCTTGCGTCGTACCCTCGCACTGCCGTGCTACCTCCACGCGCGCGTTTTAGGATGTACCTTTTGACTCCTTCCACCCTTAGATCGTCCCTGTCCTCCGTCTCCGTCCTTCCTGGACCTGCTACAAATGGTTCTTTGTACAGATGTCCTTCCCTTGCGGTTTACAATGCCACAGTTCTAACTTGAAGGTGGTAAATTAAAACATACTCACCCCAACAGCTAGGTCATTGTTCCGTTCGTGAAGTCCATACCCTGCTCACAGCGCCAAATGTAAGGGAAAATGGGAAGGCTTCTCCTCCCACGAGCAAGCCCCCTGATATAGAGGGTCGACGCTCGGCCCAACCTGTGTAACAGCCCCCGGAGTTAGCAGACAGAGACGAATGGCAAGATATAATCTTTTATTATGAACGTCCGGGAACACCTCTCATCACAGCCGCCTGTGAATGAATGTGCTGTTCGGGGAGCATCATCATACAACTTTTATACATTTCAAAACCCCTCCGTTCCCTGGTAAGACCTCCCTAGATCTCTAATTGGACTACCTTATCAGTGCTACTTCTCTAATTGGGACTACCTTATTAGTGCTACTTTGGATTGACAGGCCAAGACCCTCGTGACCACCTTAGGCCGTGACGAGAATGACTTCATTAGGTTAGAATTTGTTGATTCTCCGTGATGCCCGTGAGTCTACCTCGAGCCTCTTCGCAAGGTCTTATCAATGTCTGTTTAGGTTCTCACATCGTATCCTGTCGGAATATTATTGAATTAATAACTTCTGAAGCCTTGGTAGTGGAATGTACAAGGCCAAAGAGAGGCCTTTTATCTCCTTATGGGTCGGTGCAGGAACCAGCACCTTAACCCTTGTCCCGCTGGTACCCCTAATGCCAAATTTCTCTCTTACACCACTATTCGAAGAAGAGCAGGGGAGTTCTCCTAGTGTGATCAATATTTATCTCTTCACTAACATCACTAAAACTGATTATCTGGTCATTATCTCATTGCTGTTTGTGGGACCCTACTATGTGCAAATTGGCTGAAACGTTTATTCCAGTGCAATTCGGCCAAACCAGCACAAAAGATCTCAGAATTTTAAGCGCAAATTACGTCCAACGCAAATTGTTTCTGTGATCTTTTGCGCTAGTTTAAAAACCATCATTTTAAAGGCCGGCCTCGCCCATAAAACTGGCCATGACCTAGGTCGAATTAATCCTCGTTATGAGTTTCTGCTAATTGTGCCTGTTTTCAGGCCTTCGAGGAGGCTCTTAAAATTAAGCTGGTTCTTTTGGGCACAAGGACACTAATAGGCATGTTTTAAAAGCTTTAGGATAGATTTTTTTCTAATTTACTAAGAAACTGATTACTGTATGCCAATGTAACTAGAAAATGGTTCTGTATAGTTTCTAAAAATTTACAGTTATTTAAAATCCGTTTACTCACAGGTTGTGAACTAGACATAGATATAGAATGCTTATTTTTTATTTTCAGCTGTATTAATCAAACTGCACCAGGTTACCACTCTTGGGCTCATTTTCGGCGGTTTTCGGCGGAAAACCACCCGGCGAAAGTTTCCACTTCATTTTTTTTAATAGAGTTCCGCTGACACTTTCAAAATACCGCCAGGGAGCAGACTGCCCACATGTACCTGCGTGCACCGCCGAGAAAACCGCCTCGGTCCAGGTTTTGCCTCAGCGGTGACCCGTGAGTAAGATTGAAAAAAACGCCCACGAAAAGCTGCCAGAACAGGGCAGTAGGTAAGTACTCTGCAAACAATGGTAAGTTAAAGGTTTTTTTTTACAATTCTTTAAAAATTCTTTCACGACAATTAAGTTTAAAAAGGGTCTTGAGAGAGTTTTCTAAATTTTTTATTTTTTTATTTCATTGAAAATTTTTTTTTTGAGTTTTCCCCCCAACCGCAGTCTCGGTCTAATTTTTGAGTACTTACCGCCCATTCTGGTTAAGAACCGCCCATTTTGCCAAGGATTCTGTTTAACCACCGAGAACCTACGTGTAAGATCCATTTTCTCGCCAGATGGTATTTTTTTCCTTTTTTTAATGGAATTTTTCGCCAGCGTTATTTGAAGAATCTTAGCGTTCTTTTTGGGCAGCAATCCAGTGATTGGGGGGGCTTTAGGGAAAGTCTAGCCCTTAAATATATCACGGAAGAAATTTTAAGGCAAAGTTTTTTTGAAAAAAACTTGTTCTAAAATGCTGTGCTGGTTCATGCCAGATATTACATTCGGCGATATGCAAATGAGTTCGAGGGGTGGGGGGGATAAACTTCTCAAAACTAGCGCAATTTTGGCTGCAATTTGCATCCAGGATGCCGATTGCGCCCAAAGCAGAAACTCTACCCTGCTGTGGTGTACTGCTGTGGTGATACTGTGTTCATTTCTGGTGCTTGAGACACAATGTGCTGTCGAGGAAAATCACAAAACTGACCATTAGGTTCTGAGGACTGAATTATGATACAAGATTGGTAAGCATGGACTTTTCAGCATGTAAAGTAGGTTTCTGAGAGTGGACCTCATGAATGTATATTTTTTTTTTAAATGGGGACAATGATACAAGATACACGGGTTCAAACTATTGAAAGGCAAATTAAGAACTTGTATTGGAAGATTTTTTACACACATGAACACATAGAGTCCAAATTTGGCCCACTTGTTTTTTTTTTTAGGTGCACTCAAGTGAGATGTGCCGACTTCCTAGGATCAAAACAGCACCAAAAAGATGTCCCCAGATTTTGGCTCCTCTGTCGACTCTCCCACGGCTTGGCGCAGCGTGGCGAGTCCATTGGGGGGCAGAACTAGGGCCCTGCGCCTAAGAGTGCCGGCAGCTGTTCGCATGCGCAGTAGAGCATTCGCATGTGCGCAGTAGCTCCTCCCATGAAGGTGATGATGGGACTGCAGCGTGGGACCCGATGTGTCCCGCCCCTATCCTGGGCTGAGTGGCCTGCTACCTTCCTGCGCTGAGGCTACAAGAAACAGGTTAGTGCAGGGAGACCTTTGATCGGGGGTCGGGGTGGGATGGAGGGAAAGGAAGGAAGAGAAAGAAAGAAAGAAGGAAAGTTTTGATCTGGGGAGGAGGAAAGAGGAGAGTTTTGATTGGGTGGGGGGGGGGGGGTGGGGGGAAGATGAGGAGAGTTTTGATCTGGGGGGGGAGGAGAGAGTTGATGGCGGGGGGAGAAAGAGAAGAGAGTTCTGATGGGGTGGGGGGCTGATAACTGTGTAGCCAGTAATTTTAATGAACTTACTCAAGACGTTCCCTAACCCTGAAGATGAAAATACTTTATGAAAATACTTTCCTACGAGCAGGAGGTATTTCTATTTTTTATTTGGATATTTTGAAAAAATTACGTAAATATGTTTTGTCTCTTTACTATTTTTGTAGTTTAAGTTTCCATGAATGCTTCTGTTGTATAGTAAATTAACTTTGTGAAGTTTGTCTGTCCTGTATAGCTGTTTGATCCTAATCACATTCTTTAGTCAAGTCATTAAGTACCTACCTGCGCTGATTTCTTAACTCTCCAAGTGTTTTCTGTGCGGCCACAAGTGGCCACATACGCTGGCCTAAGTTAGTTTGGAGCAACTATTAGATGTCCAAACTGGCTTAAATGGTCAAAACGGGTGTAGGTGGCTGGTAATGCCCCTTTTTGAACAAAACGAAACAAAACGAAAAAAATTCTAACTAACGCAAATTGAATGTGCAAAATGGGTCCTTTTAAGATACTCCAGAAAATGAAGTTGCTCAAAAAAAATCGGAGCAACTCCTGGGCAATTTTGGGCCCATAGAATGGACTTTCAGTAAGGTTACTTGAGGCAAAAAACCCTGGAGCCATTTAAGAGCTGGATGCTTTAATAGTGTTTTGTAGCTACTTTCTGGATGGATAAGCTAGGATATGCTAATTGGTATTCCTTATCCGTATCTACCCTGTAATCAATGCAATTGTTACAACATTTGGAATGCTACAGTGCACAAAAACTACCTGACAAAACTTGATGCAAAATCTCTTATCTCTTTACTTCAGTGTTAAGCTTGGTGCAAAACTTTTTTATTCAAGAATATATACTGTTTCTCAGAGGGCAGTTCTTATCTCATTGTAGTTATGACTAAAGTTGGGTCAAAAAGAGCATGATCTCAGTACATTAATAACAACTCATTTTCCATTTGAATTGGGTTTTTTTGTTTTATACCTGCTGATCTACTGGTCTATACAAAGATAGCATTAGTACAAAATAATACATGAAGTAATTTGTGTAACATCTAACATAACCCATAAAATATGATATTACAGTTGCAAATGTGTCCATTCTCTGCATGGTTAAATCCTGTCTTCCCTGAATTTGAGATTCTCAAATTGAAAGACGGAGGATTCATGTGAACTGGTGGAATTCTGAAGCTGAATGAATTTGGAATATGGAAAAGTATGTGACTAGAAAAGATTATTTGGCCATTTGTAAAATCTACCACTCGAGCACCTACTACCCCAATTTTTCCTTCTGCACTATCTGCCTTTGATGCTTCCCTTAGCTAGTCTATTACATATGTTCATCACATTTTGTGTGAAGTAATTAAATCTTAATGGTTGGCACCTTCCCATGGCACTATTCGAAGAAGAGAAGGGGAATTCTCCTGGCCAACATTTGTCCTTACTCTGTTTTGATGGTGCTGGTTAACTAGTCGTGTATCATTGCTATGAGACCATGCTGTGCACAAATTGGGTGACCCGTTTTCCTACATGACAGCAGCAACTGCATCAAAAGTGCATCATTGTAAAGTGCTTTGGGACATCCTAAGGATGTGAAAAGTACTTTATAAGTGCATTGTTATTTCACAGTTTGCTAATTTTGGTTCAAACATAGAAATGATTAAAAAGTAACATTCACTTTTCCACTGAAATGAGAGAAAACTCAAATTCTGGTCTCCGTGAAAATGATTGAAAAGGCACCTTGTGAAATCTAATTCTGAAAATTCAATGCTGAAAATGCTTAATCACTACAGTCTTTTTTGTTTATCTTCGTACGCCTAAAACGGACTTGGTTATATTTGATTATTTTCATTCTGTGCTGTGATAGTGACTAAGTAGTTTGTCTTTTGGAAAGATTGTTCAGCCTACAGAGGTGTTTCAAAAAATCAAGGTATGATTTTACAGCTAATATTTTTTCTTTACAGGTAAAAATAAACAGTTCTGGATTATTGGAGCTTACTTTTCCTTCAGAAGAAAATGTTTTTAACGAACCTGAAACTGTGATAGACTTTATTGTACGCTTTTACTATCAAATAATATCCTCTTCAAAAGGGCCAGCTTCTAAATTCTTCATAAGTATTGAACGTTATGATTATAAAACCTGTTTCAAAGTAAAACCAATGAAGTCTGGTATGAAGTACACCATTACAGTAACAAGACAATGTAAGTTTTGAAGATTACTTGCTACTTAACCATTCTATTTTTAATGTTACATGTATGACTCCCGTGATACTTTGTTTAAAACTATATCAATGATTAAGACTGCATAGTTGCCCATCACACACACACACCATGCTTTATTTGTAGAATCTCCTCTTCACAATGCTGTCACAATGTTTATTTTAAAAAAAAATATAGAGCTAAGGATCTGTTTTAGAGGGTGACATTACTTAAGATGCAACTGTTGCTTCTGCATCATAAAACTGGATGCATTTAGTGCCATACAAAATTAATCCTGCTTCAGTGAAGTTTCTGTTAGCTTGTGGGGACATTCTATGGTGATCTATTTGAGGGGGGAAATAACTACATTTCTGAGGAGCATTTTTATATATAATGTACAATGGCCTGGATTTTGTGCTCTGATGATGGCGTATGCACAGTGTTCACCATCGTAAGCCATCAGAAAGGCCCGCAAGTTCCAGGTTTCCTCATGCGCTGTGGTGTGCATGCGTGAAAATCTGGAATTTGCGATCTGTCAAGATTCGCCTCGATGCAAAAATAACATTCACTGCTGCAGAATTGGGCTGTTTGCCCAACTTCTGTCCAGTAAATGTCCACTAAATCTTTACGCCTGGTAAAAGCAGGTGTAGGGCCTGCTTTCACCAGCGTAAGGGTTAATATAAATCTTAAATTAAAAATTAAAAATCATGCACTAACATTTAAAATTAGTTTGTCAATTTTGGCCCGGATTAAAATGTTAAATTATTTATCAAAAAATTTATATTTTAAAATGCTTAATGAAGGGACTTTCAATGAAACTTTTTTCTGAGGAACTTACAATGACAATAAAGGCCAGTCTAAACAACATCCCTAATGTAAACTCTGGCTACATTAATATTGGCCCGGAATTTGTGGCTGAAGGTGTACCTCCAGAGTACGCCTTCTACCCAATAAAAAAAAAATCTACACTTACCTTCAGGCTCCCGGGCTTCGGAGACTGCGGATCCTGGGCCTGCAGGCGTATGCCTGCGTATAGGCCCACAAATCCCAGGGGATGCAGGCAGTTCGGAAGCGTCCTTGGGATCATGTGGATTATTCCAGTTGTATAAATTATTTAAATATTTGGGGATTCCTCATATGCTTATGGGAATTCCGTTTGTAACTGGAATCCCCATAAGCATATTAGGAATCCTCCTTTCTCATTGGAGGACCTGACCCACATACGCCTGCAGGCCCAGGACCCGCAGTCTCCGAAGCCTGGGAGCCTGAAGGTAAGTGTAGATTTTTTTTTATTGGGTAGGAGGCGTACTCTGGAGGTACACCTTCAACCACAAATTCCGGGCCAATATTAATGTAGCCAGAGTTTACATTAGGGGTGTTGCTTAGAGTGGCCTTTATTGTCATTGAAAGTTCCTTAAGTTCCTCAGAAAAAAGTTATTCACTCCTTTTTATTCTTTGATTCAAACACAAAGCTGTTTGTAAAACATGTTTGCTGTAATTTTAGACATTTGCAAAATTAGCAGTTTATTCCCAGGTTTCACATTGGCTTCACTTAGGAAGACAGTCATATTATCTTTTAGGACAAAGGTACTGAGCTGCAACACAGTTACTGTATGCAGGCTGGATTCATACAATTATACTGCACACAAAGTAATGATTATGTAGAAATGGTTCGAGTAAAGTAGAATGTTTATTTTGTTCTTTTAAATGCTATCAGCAATGTATTAGTGTGAAATTTTGTAATGAGATTTAAGAACAATGATAAAAGTTAGAACTATGATCAAATGTACAGAGTGCTTTATTCAAGATTGCAAATTCACACTGATGACAATGTCAAGGCATTGATCAACACATGTGTGAATTAGAAAATTGATGTGAGGGAAATATATATTTTAAATGGAAAAACTTACTGAGTGCACCAATCTTGGATTTAAATGTTGACCATGCAAGCAACATATGTAGAATAAAACCAGAAATTGCATAAACACTCAGCAGGCCAGTCAGTATCTGTGGAGAGAAAAACAAAACTGGTGAAAGGTCATCGCCCTGAAACATTAACTTTGCTTCTCTCTCCACAGATGCTGCCTGACCTGCTGAGTGTTTCCAGCATTTTATGTTTTTGACTCGAGTATTGTGTCCAATTCTGGGCACCGTACTTTAGGAAGGATGTAAAGGCCTTCGAGAGGGTGCAGAAAAGATTTATAAGAATGGTTCCAGGGATAAAGGATTACAGTTATGTTGACTGGAGAAGCTGGGGTTGTTCTCCTTAGAGCAGAGAAGGTTGAGAGGAGATTTGATAGAGGTGTTCAAAATCATGAGGGGTCTGGACAGAGTAGATAGAGAAAAACTGTTCTTATTGGCAGAAGGGTCGAGATCCAGAGGACACAGATTTAAGATGATTGGCAGAAGAACCAATGGCAACATGAGGAAAAACCTTTTTACGCAGTGAGTGGTTAGGATCTGGACTGCACTACCTGAAAAGGTGGTGGAGGCAGACTCAATTGTGGCTTTCAAAAGGGAATTGGATAAATACCGGAAGGGGAAAAAAAAATTGCAGGGCTACGGGGAAAGGGCTGGGAAGCAGGACTCCCTGAAGTGCTCTTGCAGAGAGCTGGCATTGGGGTTGATGGGCCGAATGGCCTCCTGTACTGTAACCATTCTATGATTCTATTTTAGATTTCCAGCATCTGCAGTATCTTGCTTTTGTTTTAGTATACAATGTGGATTGTTTTACAACAAACACACATTGTTTTCTATGAATTCTTTTCAGTGCTGTTTCCATATATAATTTGGTATGATTTGAACAAATTAAGTCAATGTCTGGGCAATGATTACTGAGCAATGCACTGGTGCTCTAGTTATTGGGTTTGTACCCATGTTCGCCCATTTGGCTATCTCTTCAGATCTTGTCTTGCCCCCTCAATTTTTTCTCATCTCTTGTAAAGCACTCTGAGACATTCTTGAACAAGGGATAAAGGTTTTATCAACTTTAAATGAAAAAAATATTGTGCTAGATCCACAAAAATATGAGTGCTGGAGTCAGATGCACTAAAGTTTAGAGGAAGATGTTCAACAGTGAAAAGTTAAACAATTGGAACCTAATATAATATGTATTTGTTGCAGCATTTGACACAAAACTGATTTTTCTGTTTGCGGCTGGAATTATCCTTTTCCTTTATGCAAGATCCATTAGCAGGTATTGTATACAAATTGCCATATAACACCAAGGCCTATACCGTTTAATGGATTAATTAGCTTTAAATTATTCTAATCCAAATTCTATCCTAAATAAGATCCAACCAAGGGCCAGACCAAAAATGATACATTTATTATGTTTTTGTGTATTTTGTAAATCTTAAAAAATGAGTGAATAGAGAGCTTGTAACAAATTGTTGTTGCATTTATTAAGAATTAATTTTGCCACATTAATGTCTAGCCTGCTAATTATTGTCTTTTGCAGTATGTTGTGTATTTCCATGGTTATAAATATTTAATTACTGTGTGTACTAAATAATTGGAGTAAATGCTTATGTGGTCAGGTAGTCTGAATTATTTCATAAGTATCTCTCTTTTTCCATGATAATTACAAGTTATCTCCCTTCTCTTGCAGGAGTGAACTATTTTATTACTCTGCTGGAGTTACGTTGGGAATCTTTGCGACATTAGTCCTTATCCTCTTGGTTTGTAGAAAGCTGTTGCAAGTAAGAAATGTTTTTATTTTTAAGTAATACATGTTCATATATAGACGGTTAAAATATTTAAACCACATCAGTTGATCTCCCTTGGTGTCTGTCCTCTTGTCACTGTTTCTCTCATTTTCTCACCATAAGAACATTAGGACCAGGAGTAGGCCATAAAGCCCCCCGAGCCTGCTCCGCTATTCGATAAGATCATGACTGAACTTCTACATCAACTGCTATCCTCTGACTGACTGATGGACATGGTGACTAGGAGAAAACATACATGTACAAGTAAAATCCCACTCTCACTACAGGGTGTCTATCTGTATCTCTGTCTTGTCTGCACCCCAACTTATAACACATTCCTTGTATGGCATGCATCGGAGAAGGGGGTGGGGGGGTGGCGAGGGCGGGGGGTGATCAGTGGTATCTATGCCCAAAGTGCCTCTGAGGAGGAGATGCACATGCAGCTCATCAGATTGGTGTAGGGTCAGGCCCTGTTGCTTGTACTGGAAGCACAGCCTGTTGGGGACATTGACATCCAGTTCCTATAGCAGCTTTTCTTGCTTGGGCACATTGGGCAAGATCCTCGGGCTTTTGCAGACTCGCCCAAAGCGTCAACCTGGCCTGAAGCCTTGCATGAACCTGTGTCCTTGTACACCCAACATGCACGCAGTTAATAGTCCTCTGCTCAGCCATGCACCATGGTGCAGCTGTTCATTCTGTTATTATCTCACCAGCACATGTGGAGGGGGTGGGGGAAGATCCTAAAAATAGCAGGAACTTTCTCTTTCTCCACACAACAGTGTCAGTTTTTGAGTTTTTTTTTCTTTCTGTCTCCTCCCCCTATACCTCTCTATCTTCCTTTCTTGCCCCCTCTCCCTCTTTGCAGCATTCTCTCTTTCCCACAGTCGTGGTTTAAAAAAAACTGTATATTAGAAGCTCTTATAAAGGCTTTTCCTTCTCTTATCCAGGGGAAATGGCCAGGATGAGCGATAGTAAAGATGTTGTTGGGGATAAGGGTATCAAAGGTGGATTGAGTGAGTGGTTGAGGAATTCGACGGCTGCAAGAGTAACTGGTAAATAGAGGGCCAAAGGCTAATCATTTGGGAATGCGAAACTGAAGTTGTAAATGCCTTGAGGGAGAATGTTTTCCGGGGATGGACGCAGAGGGTAGTGTGGTTGGAAAGGGATGGGTGTGGGTAGTGAGTGAAACAAAGTCGAAGATGGTCTCAAATGAGATGTTTAGCAAATTACTGAGCATTTAGATCCAGTTTTGTGCACACTTCAATTGGTCATAACCATAGGAACAGGAGTAGCCCATTCAGCCCTTCGAGCCTGTTCCGTCATTCAATTAGATCATGGCTAATCTGTATCTTAACTCCATCTACCCACCTTGGTTCCGCATCCCTTAATATTCTTGCCTATCAAAAATCTATCTGTCCCAGGTTTGAAATTTTCCATTGGCCTAGCGGTGACAGCTTTTTGTGGGAGAGTGTCCCAGATTTCCACTACCCTTTGTGTGAAGAAGTACTTCCTGACATCGCCTCTGAACGGCCTGGCTCTAATTTTCAGATTATACTGCCTTGTCTGGACTTTTCCATAATCAACACACATGCTACCTTTTAAAGTTTTTTAAAAAGGGAAGTAAAATCATCTGTAGGTACATTGTAATGGGGGGGGGGGGGGATGTATTGTGGATAGCAGTGAGTTACGATGCATGTCCTCACATGTGAGACTAACTAAATAGTGCAGGAACAACAATGTGCACCATTTCACTGTTGCACAAATAAATTTAATTTTTATGTGATCCGAGAGTGAAGGATTTTTAAAATATCTCTGGAATTCCCAGGCCATGCAGGAGGTATAAATATAGATATTTCATAGCCAGCTTTGTGATGTGTTTGCATTCTCCATGAATTATTTTTTTTTAAATTAACAACCGTCAGAATTGGAGTAACTACTTTTTTCCTAAACTTAACTTACCCCATTCTGTTGGTGCTGTGTTTAGCTGAAGATGTTTACGTTGAAACTTACTTTTTCCTCTTGAGGTTTTAAATGAACTTTTACCTGAATCGTTCCTGACTTCAGATATCTCCAGTATGTCACTCTACAATCATTAATTTAATGCGGGCAGCTCCGCCTGAAACCAAGAAGAAAAAGCAAAAATTCACAAACTGTTTTTTTTTAAATCAAAAGAAGCTTAATTAAAAATAAGCATATAGTACAGTGCATCAGTTAATTTCATCATTCAACCATAAAGTATTTTCATTTTGGGGTTTTGACTTGTGCTCAGAATGTTTTGTATGCAAATATTTTCCTGTCAAACATCTTGCCCGTGGTGCTGTTTCTTGTAACGTCTGCTCGATCAGCTGCTGTCTTCATGAAATTAAAATGTCATCAGTCAGTGGGAAGAAAGTGCTTGCAACTTGAAGATCATAGAGATTACACTTGCACTTGCTTGTTTTTGCAAATAGAAACTGACAATCTCTTAATATATTTCAGTCACAATTTTAAGGAAGTAATGGTTTAATCAAGCAAAATTTACATAATACACATCAGAGACCACGTTCAAAGTAATCTGCAGTTCAGAACTAGACAGGATTTACTGTAACTGTGAGCCGTGTAGTTTATTTTATTTACACCATTAGTTTCTGCCATATTTTTCTATTTGTACAACAGATTTGCTTTTAATTTTTTTTTAAATGTCCTTTGGTGAGTTTAGTTTTTGCAAGGATCTGCTGGTTAAAATGTTGAAAATTTTAAGAGCCATGGGGAAGAAAGAGAGAGATGAGATATTTTTTCTTAAAACAAAAAGGCAGATTTCAGAGGCATGCAAGGTGGAATTCCAGAGGTGCACAGCAATCTGGAGGATCCTAAAGACAGTAAGGAGGAGAATCTGAGGTTGGAAATACAAGATAAGAATGACTTGTCCTATTGAATATACAGCATTTCAATATTGTGAAAACTGGTTCGGAATTCCTTTTGAGTGGATAATTTTTCCACACTTTTACAAAGATAATGTTCACTGTAAATATGGTAATATACCATAGACCCACTGCTTATTTCTAATTTTGAAATTGCCTTGATCTCTGCTGTGTATTGTATATGGGATAAAGATAGAGAAGAATGTGTAAGAGGGCAGATACAGGAATGCATGTAATGACACATCAGCTTATTCTTTTCTATTTAATGCTATTTATATAATGTAATGTTATTGCTCTCTTAGACAAGGACATTCTTGTTGCTGTTGATTGGAAGTTGGTCAGTCTCACTGTTCCTGATTTATTTAGCTGTTTTAAACCTATCCCAATATCGGAAATACTTATTTGGTAAGCAGAACTATATATTTTTGATTATCAAAGATCCTATTTTTTATTAACTCCCTTATTATACTCATGGTGACTTTTTAATGTATTTGTATCAAATATGAAGTCTAAAACTACTTAGAGATACAAGTTTTTCAGCTTCTAATTTTTTTTTTTCCCCCTAAACAGGTTACCTTTTTGTGGTTGGTTGCCTTAGTTATGTTATTTGCTATAGGCATGGGCCATTGTCAAATGAACGCAGTATGACTCTGCTTACGTGGACCCTACAGTTGGTAGCATTAGTGTTGATATACCGTGGTGTTACATTCAGTCAGTGTGCTTATGCTGTCATAATCATTCTGTTGTGTGCAAGCAACCTTCACCACCCAGTTCATTTCATCTGCTACATTTACAGGTTAGTATTTTAATTACTTATGTATTGAATGATTTGCCTTTAATGCACAAGTGAAAAGGTGCAAATATTTAATTCTACAATTTCTACTGAATATTATACTTTGAACACATGTTAGAATAATTTTATTTATTTATTTGGTTGCAAAGTAAGTGATGCTTTCATATGATTCACTTTATAATAAAAAAAACTCTTATTTTTCCCCTCCTACAATTTACTTTTACTTTCCCCTCTCCATCTCGTGAAAGCATTGACACTCTTACTGGGAAATGATTGCACAGGTGGGGGTTCCCCTCCTGTATCTTGCTCAAGTGGCTATTATTCATGTGTAAGCCTGGCCAGTGAGTGCTAGCTTGCAACTTGACCAGACCTATCCTCACTAAGGTTCGACATCAGTCTATATTCATACATCTCTACAAACTTTAATGTACTTACAGACACACAATGTACACAGATTTATGCCCCTTACAAGTGCATTAAGTTTTATTTTTTAATCAGCTGAAATGATCGAATCCATATTTGAGATAAATCCCGCTAGTTACTGCTGGTAAGAGTGGTAAAGAGGCTTGTACTATGCTTGTACGGGTTGAGCGTCCAAAATCTGGAATGTTTCAGAATCCGGACACCGGGCCGATCCATGGCGGGGTCGTCCAGAATCCAGAAAATGTTCTGGAATCCGGACATTTTTTTAAACCGATTCCTGCTGCGAGTTGGGCCAAGGGAAGGGGATAAACTCCCAAAAGAAATTACAAAAAACAAAAAATAATAATTCACAAAACCTTTACCTACTAAATCGCTGAAAAAGAATTAAAAAAAAAAAATAAAAACTTTAACTTGCCTTTTTTGCAGGTCTTCAATGCTGGTTTTTCCCGGCTGCCGAACCGGGAACCACCGACCCGCTCTGCCGCCGACCTTCTCCCTCTCCCCCACCCCCACTCCGCTGACCCATCGCCAGTCGATCCTCCAATCCCCCCGCCCCCCCCCCACCCACCCCTTTACCTCAGCCCAGGCGTTTCCGGATTTGGGACGTCGGAAAGACAAACCTCGATCCCGAGGTTTCCGGATTTCAGACGCTCTACCTGTATGTGTTTTCTCTGCTGTTTCCAAAAGATCGATTTCTCATTGTAACTTTAAAAAAAAAATTAAACGCCCTTTGAAAACTAACATATTACCGTCAAATGTTAAAGCATCGAAACAGGGCGTTTGGACCAACATGTCCATACCACTGTTTTTATGCACATGAGGCACCTAGTCTAATCTCTAGGCACCTAGTCTAATCTCACTGTCCTATAATATTCCTGATTTTCAAGAAACCGGCTAAACAATTTATGGACTCTGCTTCAACAGTGGTTTGTTGCTGAGAATTCCATAGTCAAACCATCTTCTGTGTAAGGCATTTTTTTCTAACTACATCCCAAGGTCTGGTAGCTGTAAATTATCTCTGATTTTGTATTCTATGCCTTTAGATTCAAAACTTTATATGACCATATCTACTTGCCTGCTCCTCGAATGACTCGTATGTCTTGTATCAAGATCCTTCTGTTCTTTTACTCCATTTAGGGTATATTTCTTTCCCCACTCTTGCTTCCAAAATGTATGACTTCACATTTAATTATATTAGCCACCTATTTGCCCATTCTCCCACCCATTGTCCCCCTGCAGTCTTTCACAATCCTTCTCACAAATTGCCATATACCTGTACCTTCATTCTCATCCCACACTTTGGTTTTATCAGTAAATATTGTTCTTGTTTCCTCAGTTTCTAAGTCCAGATAATTTATCTCAATAGTAAGTAAGAGCAGCCTGAACATAGACATTTGTGGAGCACCAATCACCACAGCTGAGAAATCTCCAAAAGTCATTGTGTAAATGCATCCTAAAACCAAAACCAAAGCCCGATGTGATACCAGGCAGGAGGGCATCTCATTCTACTTTGCCCTAAAGTCAGATCAGGCCGTAACTCCAGATTTATAATACACCAAGTTTGTATTGTTGCTAAACTTGTGTAAATACACCCCAAGGTACATTTCTAATCATCAAATCAAACTTCATTTAAAGCAGTGAAAACAATAAAACAAATGTTTTGTCAAATTACTTAAAAAAAAAAAAAAAATATTTCCATAAATACCTTAAGCTTACCTCCTTCAGCTGAAACATTTCTCCATCTTTTTCCTTGTCCAAAAACCTCCTTACCTCCATATCAACAATGTGAGATTTTCCAATTGCTCATGTATTTATTCAGAGCAAAAATTTACCATTTCTGAGCACAAAATCAACAAATTTCACATGCCCAAATGCATGTCTCACCCACCTAATTAATGACAAGGGAGCACAAATATATATAATTTTTAATTCATCCTAATTTAAACTGAACAAGAGATTTTGTTGCACTGCTATTTCATGGCAGCAGTCTATGGCAGTAGCATTCTTAAAATTATACTGATTCTCTCCACAGAAATCTTTAATAAATGGCGAGAAGCTTTACGTGATCTGAAGAAAAATAAAAGATTAAAATCGAGGCCACTGTTTTACAGTGATTGAATTAAAGAAAATAATGAGCCAGAATTTGCTGTGGCAGAAACAGTAGTAGGCGATTCCACCCCTTGAGCCTGTTCCGCCATTTTGTTAGATTATTGCGATCTGTATTTTAACTCCATATTACCCGCCTTGGTTCCATAATCCGTAAATAACCTTGCCTAACAAAAATCTATCAATCTCAGTAGCGAAATTTTCAATTGATCTAGCCTTTTGGGGGAAGAGAATCCCAGATTTTCACTACCCTTTGTGTGAAGACGTGCTTCCTGACATCACCTCTGAACAGACTAGGTCTAATAAGAGGTCTAGCCCTCTTGTTCTGGACTCTCCCACAAGATGAAATAGTTTCTCTCTATCTACCTTATCAAATCCTTTAATCCTCTTAAACACTTCAATTAGATCACTCTTTAGTTTTCTATAATTAAGGGAATACAGGGAAAGTCTATGCAACCTGTCCTCTTAATTTAACCCTTTTAGCCCCGGTATCATTCTGGTGAATCTGCACTGCACCCCCTCCAAGGTCAGTACATCATTCTTGAGGCACGGTGCCCAGAACTGAATGCAGTAGTCCAAATGGGGCCTAACCAGAGCTCTGTACTGCTGTAACATAACTTCCATCCCTTTTGTATTCCAGCTCTCTTGAGATGAAGTCTGCTGTTAGTGAACAGGGCAAGCAACTGTGTATCTCTTTAACCAGAGATTTAAGGATTTGGAAATAAACACAGGAAGGAGGGTGAATTAAAGGGGATGAATTCAATGTCAAAACAGGTACAAAAAGAGAAATGAAGGGAAGAAACATTGGATTAAGAGTTAGAAAAAAGGAAAAGTAAGAAAAAAAGTTAAGTTAAATTTGATATTTTTAAAATCGCAATGAAAAATTCAAAACCTGAACGAATGAGACTCCACACGTAATAGTTAATTTTCAGTGCTAGAGAGGTTGATTGGCACTAAATAACACTTACCACCTTGTTAAAAGGGTACATAAGAACATAAGAAATAGGAACAGGAGTAGGCCATATGGCCCCTCGAGCCTACTCCGCCATTCAATAAGATCATGGCTGATCTGATCATGGACTCCGCTCCACTTCCCTGCCCGCTCCCCATAACCCCTTAATCCCCTTATCGTTTAAGAAACTGTCTATTTCTGTTTTAAATTTATTCAATGTTCCAGCTTCCACAGCTCTCTGAGGCAGCGAATTCCACAGATTTACAACCCTCTGAGAGAAGAAATTTTTCTTCATTTTGTTTTAAATGGGCAACCCCTTATTCTAAGATCATGCCCTCTAGTTCTAGTCTCCCCCATCAGCAGAAACATCCTCTCTGCATCCACCTTGTCAAGCCCCCTCATAATCTTACACGTTTCTATAAGATCACCTCTCATTCTTCTGAATTCCAATGAGTAGAGGCTCAACCTTTCCTCATAAGTCATCGCCGGAATCAACCTAGTGAACCTTCTCTGAACTGCCTCCAAAGCAAGTATATCCTTTCGTAAATATGGAAACCAAAACTGCACGCAGTATTCCAGGTGTGGCCTCACCAATACCTTGTATAACTCTAGCAAGACTTCCCCGCTTTTATACTCCATCCGCTTTGCAATAAAGGCCAAGATACCATTGGCATTCCTGATCACTTGCTGTACCTGCATAATATCCTTTTGTGTTTCATGCACAAGTACCTCCAGGTCTCACTGTACTGTGGCACTTTGCAATCCTTTCTCTATTTAAATAATAACTTGCTCTTTGATTTTTTTTTCTGCAAAAGTGCATGACCTCACTTTCCAACATTATACTCCATCTGCCAAATTTTTGCCCACTCACTTAGCCTGTGCCTGTAATGACAAGATTTAACTTTCTGTGGTGAGCTTAATGGGCAAATACAGCAAGTTCCTTTTATTTAAAAAAAAACAGGGAGGCTGAGGGCATGATGCCGTTTTCGCAAAGCTAATGGTGGAGTGGTGCAACTCGGACAGTAACTTTTGGATATTCACATTAACCACGCATCTGTTCCTTGCCTGAAGTTGCTGTACCATTTACCCATAACTAACAGCGAGTGCCATTAGCCTCACTGTTATTTTGACAGCAAATTCTGGCGCATTAATTTGATTTGTATGGGACTCTAGGAAGTATACCTGTGTTTTGGGAATTTTGTTCTTTTTTTCTGACTTTCCGATTCAAGATGCTCAACTGAAATCAGCTAACTTGGCACAGACAATGAATCATACCTATGGCATTGTGGCCTACATGCTCACAAGGCAGCAACATGAATTTTCCCACTGATATCAAATTACTTTTCCCCTTATATTCTTCAATTGGCTCTCTGTATGCTATCTACAGTTGGGGAGGGTTGGGGCAACTCTGCTTTAAGATCTTTAGCTGCTGCCTTTGGGAGGTGTACAAGAGATGATTGGAGTTGTCAGTCGCTTCGACTATCCCGCTCTTTCTGTGGGGAATTGTGCTTGGCACTTGCTCAATCAGGGAAATGGAATTAAGACTAGAAGGCTCCAGCTGAAGAGCTAGCATTAGAACAAGCACCGGTACATTGGACTGGATGTCTTCTTTCTGTGCTGTAATTCCCATTACCTCTATGCACAAAACCATTAAACTTAAAATGATGAATACAGTGGTGTGAGCAAACTCGGCTATGAACTCTGACTCTGTGTTAGTGCTCCAATAGAAAAATTGTCATAAATAATATGATGTCTGCATGGTTTATGTGTTGCCACTTTTAATTTTTAGACTACTTGTTTTCAGACCCCCATGTTATATAATAATCAAGAGGACAGGCAACATCTGCTTTCAGGTTCCACCCGGCTGCTTTGTAAGCTATCAGTAGGAGGAAACATGAGGTTCTTTTTTTGACAGGTTTTACTCTCTTTTGAGGTCAGGAACTTGATGTGATGGTCATTAGGTGCAAATCGAGATCTAACTCTGCACAAATGTGTTCATGCTGCAGCAAAGAACAGCCATAATTTGGTTTAATTTTTGTACTGTCCAAATTATTTTGAATACTTCAGCCAGTAAAATGGATTTCATGGGACTTCCAGTATAAGGACACAGTTTAGAGAGATAAATTCAAGCTATGAATAAGGATTTCCTGTAGATGGTGCTGTCGTGCGATCAAGACTGAAGTGCAGAAAGCAATACCCATAAAGCATATTTAACATGTTCAGTGTTTTATGGCAAGTAAACAGCTCTGGGGCATTTTAATCTTGAAGTTTTTAATCTTGAAGCTCATGTCACTTGCAGATACATTTAAACTGATATTCATGTCAAAGATTGGCATATTGGAGGAACGTAGTAGTGTACCCACGACTCATGCAGTAGAAATTGGTTACAACAGTCACTGTAGCTAGAAACGTTTGGGCCGAAATTGCCTCTATCCTTAAGGCCTGTTACCACTGCAAATCGGCGGCCACTCCACTCCAGTGGAATCGCCGCTGCTAGTCCAATTGCCCTCCCAAGTTTCCCCTGCGGTGCCCCGATCTTCCCCCTCTTGCTGCTCCTCTGCTGCCGATCGGTATTAAGCATGTCATCACCGTGCGCACTGCCGATCTAGCCCCCCCCCCCGACAGCGACATTCCCCATGGAAAATCTTCAGCTCACCCGGCGATGCCAAAACAACCTTTTCTCCGGTGGTCCAGTGAGGCTGTGGCCTTTTGCAGCGGCACTGTGGCTTCCCTTGAAGGGGAGGGCTCAATGCTGCTGCAGCCATGTTTTTTTTTGTCAGCCGACTGTCATGTCGCCCCGACAATTATGCCTCCGGGTTCGGCTGGGTCGCCGACAGGCAGCCTGGCACCCCCTCTTGAGTGCCAGGCAGCTGGCCCAGCCAAAACCCTCCCTGGTGGCCCAGTGGACCGAATTTAAAAAGCACGGGGGCTGTCCATTTTAAGTGAAGGGGAGAGTCTTGATGACACTCTGACGTCATCGGCGGTGAATACGCACCCCCCCAACTTCCGCTCCTCAGTTGCTGTCACCGCCACGTTTTTGCCCTTCAGATGTAGTCACTTCCCCCCCTCCCCCCCCCATTATGACCGACTTCCGGATGAAAACAAAAAAAAAAATGTGGAATTTCCCAAGAGTTGACCTGAACCGCAGTTGCGGTAAAAAACATCGAAACGGGTTGCGTGCTCTTGGGGCAATTTTTACCTCATTGTATGCTGTTTAGGATGAATCAGATTCACCTTATTTATCTTTATTATGTTTTTACTGCTGTCTTGAACCCACCCACTTGATTTGCATCGCCACCCATTGTTCTGCTGCTCTAAAACTGCCTTCGATCGCCTGAGGAAGAGAGTGTTCGAAGTCCAGGACCTCAACTATGGTACCAAGCTTATGGCCTACAGGGCTGTAGTGATACCCACCCTCCTGTGTGGCTCAGAGACGTGGACCATTTACAGTGGACACCTCAAATCGCTGGAGAAATACCACCAGCGATGTCTCCACAAGATCCTGCAAATCCCCTGGGAGGATCGACGCACCAACATCAGTGTTCTCGACCAGGCCAACATCCCCAGCATTGAAGCACTGACCACACTTGACCAGTTCCGTTGGGTGGGCCACATCATCCGCATGCCCGACACAAGACTCCCAAAGCAAGCGCTCTACTTGGAACTCCTACACGGCAAATGAGCCCCAGGTGGGCAGAGGAAACTTTTCAAGGACAACCTCAAAGCCTCCTTGATAAAGTGCAACATCCCCACTGGCACCTGGGAATCCCTGGCCCAAGACCACCCTAAGTGGAAGAAGAGAATCCGGGAGGGTGCTGAGCACCTCGTCTCATCGATGAGAGCATGCAGAAAGCAAGCGCAGACAGCAGAAGGAGTGTGCGGCAAACCAGACTCCCCACCCACCTTTTCCTTCAACGACTGTCTGTCCCATCTGTGACAAAGACTGTAATTCCCATATTGGACTGTTCAGTCACCTGAGAACTCCCTTTTAGAGTGGAAACAAGTCTTCCTCGATTTCAAGGGACTGCCTATGAATGATGAATGCTCTGAGAAAGTTATTAATTGTTACAGTCTCCAGTTGATGATATTAAACGTGTGCTGATTATATGGTCAGTTCGGTGTGTCCATGGGGACTCTTGGGTCGCCTCAGTTGGTCTTCAATAGGTGATGCTTTGTCTTAGCCCATTTTATTCTAAAGGATTTTTGCCCCTCTCCCAATTAAAACAGGAAAAAAAAGCTCATGCACTAGACTAACTTCGCTATAAAGGATTTATTTTGTTCGGATGCTTGAAAACAAAGCACAAATCTAAAAAAAATGTCTATAATGTGAATAAAATGGGCATTTTGTTGATATCTAGTTGTAAACATACTAGTGATTTTATTGGTTCCTTCTCTCCCCTTCCTCTCCCCAAAGAAATTGCAGTTATTACTTATTATCACTTGCTTCGTGTATCCTCCTGCAACCCAGAAGGTGAAGCTGGCTGGGTAACATCCTTTTCTGTTACCACCACAATGTTATTCCACAATCCGAAGGCAAACTTGTAGTGGAGAGAAATTGATAGTGAAGGTTTCCTGCCTCAATGTGCAACATAGGAACATAAGAAATCGAAACAGGAGTAGGATTTGGCCCTTCGAGTCTGCTCCACCATTCAACAAGATCATGGCTGATCATCTACCTCAACTTCACCTTCCCGCATTATCCCCATATCCCTTGATTCCCTTAGTTCCCAAAAATGTATTGACCTCTGTCTTGAATATACTCGACGACTGAGTATATTCAGCTCTCTGGGGTAGAGAATTACAAAGATTCACAACCCTTTGAGTGAAGAAATTTCTCCTCATCTCAGTCCTAAATGGCTGACACCTTATTCTGAGATTCTGACCCCCCATGTTCTAGATTCCCCAGTCAGGGGAAACATTTTTTCAGCATTAACCCTGTCAAGCCCCTTAAGAATGTTATATTTTTTAATCAGCAAGCCAGGCCAAGAAGTAATGAAACATCCCAGTGGTCAGACAGATTTGAGGGATGTCCTTGGTGACCAGTTAGGAAGCTAGCAGTGTCTCCAGTAAGTCTCTGCTGCTGCGTATATGCTTAGTGCTCTGTCTGAAGCTTCACATCTCTGCACTCTTCCCATCTGGTGTAAAAGTGTTATATTAATTCAGCACAATCTTGATGAATGCAGAAGTGGTTATGATACATAGAACTTTCTCTCGAACTCTGAAAGATCCTTGTATATCTCTACTATCAATGAATAGTGCATATGGTTTGAGTAAACAATTAGTAAAAGCTGCATTTACAGGTTCTGTCAAAACGTCGCCTGTATATAAAAATGGAATATTTAGCTGATTTGACATCCCAGTTAAATCACAACTAAATTTCCTATTTTTTTAAAAAGTAATTTAAACTTCTGCTCCAAAATGAAGGTTCCTTTACAAAAATGTATCTACATTCCTTAAAGCTAAATAATAAGTGTGACTGCAGTGCAGTAACATTGCAAGCTAGATTCTAAGCTCTTTGCGGCTAGATTTGAATCTTAAAGCTGAAACTCTAGCCTATTTGGTTGAGTACATAGCCAGCATCCTGGGCAAAAATTCTGATGGGAAAAGTGGGTGAAGGAAGTAGAGGTTACTAACCTATCAGCAAACCAGCCAGCACCAGAATTGTACATTATCACTGGTATCAGAACTGTAGAGAAAGGTAGAGCTTCAGTATATCGGGGAATATTCAAAACAAAATTGTAAGGGAATAAGGAGGTAGATCATTTGAAGAAACCACTCCGACACTTAATCAGTTTATAGAAATTCAATCATTACAAAACATGTACTCCTGTACATTACCATTACTGTTTACTTGAAGCAAGGATTCTACTTCACATTGTTAAAATGTTTTTTTTCTAATTACAGAAAAATTAAACAATTCTTTAAAAAGCCACGGGTTCATTTCATCACGGAAGATGAGTACAGAGAACAAACTGAAACGGAGACTATAAAAGCCCTTGAGGAGCTGCGCAGATACTGCAAGGGTCAGGATTTTCCTGCATGGGAAATAGTATCAAAAATAAGTTTTCCCAAAAGGTAGGTAGTATCGTATCAATGCCCCTGTACAATGTGCTCAATCTCCTTAATTATCCATTTTTTTAATATGTGGTCAGATGACCATTTGCATGCACAGGCTGTGGTTAAGATTGTAGAGTTCCCCTGCTGATAAATTTATCTAGTGAATAGCTAATCTATACAGACTAATAGACCTTGAATTTGATCTGCTGTGCTGCTTAACTGATCTGTAGGCATGCTGCAGGTGGCTTCAGTGCGCCTTAGTTGGGGAGGGGGACATTGAGAAGGGTTCTCATTCCCAGTTACTGTCCAGTAATCTGCCGGAAAGTTTGTGTATATGTGTAGCTATTGACGAAAGGATTGGGCTCAGCTGTGATGCCCCCTGTGTATCAATAGCTTGTCAACTTTCATTGTTGAGGCTCATGCATGAAGAATGGGCACATGGCTGAGGAACTGAAGGGTGCTTGGTACCAGTGAAATGAACTGACCAAGGAGTTAATACATTCAGCAGAGGAGGGGAGAAAATAAGCAAAAGCAAAAATAAAGTGGTATTAAAAGGAAAAATCGTACTTTTCTAGTTGCTGAGGGAGGGAGTGCTGCGTTGTCTGATGAGTGTTAAACTGAGGTCCTGTCTGCCTGGTCAAGTGGATGTAAAATATCCCATGGCATTTTATCAAAGAGCAGCACTGAGTTCTCCTGGCCAGCATTTATCCCTCAACCAATACTGCCAAGAACAGACTAACTGGTCATTCATGTAATTGCTATTTGTGGGATCTTACTATGCACACATTGGCAGCTGCACTCACCTACAAAACAGTGGGTACACTTCAAAACGAATTGTTTATCTGTGAAGCACTTTGGGATATCCTAATGACAAACGGCAGATTTGTCATAGTAAATGCAGGCTCTTTCTTTTACTACAGTATCTGAAGCTCTGGTCCAGTAATCCTTTCCCTTCAAATTACTATTTTTTAACCTCTGCAGTAATTCTGAAAATATTTGCATATCTAAAACAGGCAGATATTTGCTGAGGTTTGCCCACTTACTGTTACTGTTCTTATCCCTGGGTACTGCCATCATATCCACTGCACCTCATGAATTTCAATACAGATCTCCGTACCATTCTAATAGCGATCCATTCATTTGAAACTTGTGAAGATAATTAACTGGCATGGCATGTCATTTCTGTGAATGGAACACACATTTGTTTTCTAGGGTAAATAATTTGTAAAACCAGAACTACTAATATGTCATATGGACTGTTTCTGTTGCAAAACTGGTACTGACAACAACTGGTACTAACAACAACTGGTATTACACACAAACCTTGCAAAATATTGCATGTCATTTTGTTTGTTTATATATTTCCATGCCTTGTCTCCCAACACCTCCCATACAATCAGCCTGTAAGGTGAGACCAGTTGTGCCACAGAATTCACCACAGCAGTTGCTCTATAATTCACCGGGGATGTGAGGAAAACTGGATACTGTTACTTACTTTGCATCCTTTCCCTAAAGAAGTATTCTGCTGTTTCACCAACGAGTGAATTATGAGTTCAAATTCACAGCCCTCTGGTTCAGGAATATAGCATTCTGCTGTTGCATCGATGAGGTCAGTTCATTTTCTCACTCTAATTTGCAGACTTGCGGACTTCATCCTAGGAGCTTCTCATCTTACACACGAGGAAGTGCAGGACTATGAGCAACAGTATGGAATTGGGGGCTCTTTTTTGGAAGCCCAACTCTTTGTCACAGAGGCGAATAATGATTTAGTCTTGGAGAATGGGGAAGTGATGGCTGCAGATGAAGAACATGAAGTTGATAGAGTGAATTAACGTTGCTTCACTCGCATCTCAGAGTATTCTGAATGTAATTATGAATAGCAATTGACCAATGCAACAAGCAAACAGTGCTAGAAATGTCTGAGTACTGTTATTGCTGGCCCCGATATCTGTCACACATGGATACACAAAAAAGGCCAAAAAAACCAGTGAATTGTGCTGCTCAGTGAATGCATAGAACAACAAATTGAGTTTGTACTTTAAAAAAAAAAGTTTGCACTAAATGAGTATAGTCCTAATGAGTAATTACATGTTTGTTAGTGGCTGGGCCAATAATTTGAGGAACAAAAATTCCAGCCCTCTACCAGGTTTACAAATGTTTGTATGCACAAATACCTTTAATTTTTGTTCCATTCCTTATGAAATAGTCCAATGCGGATAAGTAATACATCAAGATTAAAGCCGCTACAGAAATGGAAGACCTAGATCTCGCTCCAGCTCCATTTGAGCAATGGATTGTTCTTTAGATGGTTTGCTAAAAGGGCGTAATGTCTTGGGAGAATCCGATTCCGGGCAGCTTAAGTAGTCTTTGGCTACACATTATTCCAGTATTTGATGTAACCAAGTTAATTATCTCCGAAAGACCTTTGGTTGAAGGTGAGACAATGAAAAGTTGATGGTAGGCCATCTACACCACAAGCACACAGAAGACTACCTTTAAAACCGAAAGCTGCAGATTCAAGTCCCGCAGATAGTAGACTTACCTTTATACTGTCTGGGAAGGCAGTTTGCGTGCTTCCCTATGGTAAGATCCTCTGTCTATGACCATGGAAGATGAGGAAAAGCTAGGTATCTGTTCATGCTACCAACACCAAGCCAGTTAATTGCAGGCTGCATTGATGGGTTGGTTATAATCAGCAGTTCCGACCATCCTGCCCTCAGTTCATGTAACAAGCAGTTCCACATGACCAATACAGAAAGCACATAGTGTAGTAGAGAGGTGGAAAATGCAGGTTAGGTTAATTGTGGTGTTTGATTTAAGGGGAACACATTGCAATATAAATATTGTTTCCTTGTCTAGGATAAACATTCTTTTTAATTATGAAAGCAGAGGAGATTGGAAAAATGAGAGATTATTATGATATTTAAACATTCAGTATTGATCAAGTAACTGATTCCAGTTTACACATTTTAATGAGGCTGCTTTCAATTGAACACTATTGTGTTTTTTTTTAATTCTACATCTGACTCAGGTTAAAAAAAAATAATGGTCTGTTTTTATTTGAAGTTTTATAGGAAAAACAATCTGGGATAGGACATGTCCAAGTAGTTGGACATTTAAAAAAAGAGCTTTACAGGAGTTCAAAAGATCAAAGTAACATTCTACTAAATTAATTTAAAATTAAATCAGGATTACATTCTTTAAATGTACTTTCATGTAGGCACGGGTAACTTGCCTTCCAATTTTTGATTCCTTCCCTGTGGACAAGCTCCTCACCTTGTGTTGACTAGAAGCCTGTAATGGGGAATTGTGGGTACAGATTGAAGTGCCATTTGATTTTTTTTGAGGGGGAAGGGGAGACTTAAAAGCCCCTTGAGGTTGTGGTGAATATTTGGTGAAACTAACAAAAAAAAATTAATCTTGTATTTTTCCGTATGGAAGATTTTTGTTTATTTTTTTTTTAAATCAAGATGTATGCACAAAAAAGAACTAGAATCTCAGAACAAATACTGCTCAAAATTTCAACTTAAATTTAATGTGAAGTTGAAGTTCAAATTACAATCAGTTTGGAGTAGGTACCCTGCTGACGATATGCCCATTTTGTTTTTACTTTTTGGGAAGTTTACCTGCTTTCACCTCCGTTTCCATATTGTGAAATAAAAGCCTTCACTCCTGAATATATGTTATGATATAAGTATTCAGATTTGAAACCCGATCATTCATTTCACGAGTAGAATTTGTACATGTGAAAAAAATGAATATTTTCCTCATTATTGGGTTCCCTCAAACCTATTTTGCATTTAGATTTCAGTCCACCTATGTTCCTCCTTCCCCTAGTTTTTCTCACAAGTGAAGTTCAAATTGGGATTTCGCTCCCAAATAGTATATTATTTATTACAAGCACAGGACTACTTTTTCCTCTGGTTTCAAACCAAGAATAAAGTTAGTGAACCTAGTGATGTTAGTTCAACTAACATTATTGATGTCACATAAGAAAAATTTATTCTTAAGTATCTGACTTTCAGGAATGTAAATTAATGATTATACAGGTTCAATTTATGTAAGACTGTTGGAGAATTAAGTTTATGTAAAAATTCATAAAATTTGCTCTGTTAATATTAGCTGTTTTTTCCATGTGTATATTACCCCAAATATGATTTAATGTATGACAGGTTGTACCTCTCCAGTCTGGGGGTCTCTCGTCCGGAAACATCCCTGGTCTGGTATCAGTCCTAGTGTGGATGCCGCCCATTTGGAAAAAAAAATTGTGGCTTCATATGTTAAACGTACGTGTGATGCATTTTGGATGACATCTTGAAACCTTGCCCCGGCAAGCTGGAGGTTTTACACACTGGCTGGTGCTGTGGTTTGACACGCACTCCTCACTGCCGAGGCCGCCTCTCCTTGCCTGATTGGCGGTGGGTGTGCATGCTCTGAAGGCTGCTGCGCCAGGCTGAGCCAACATTTTCCCCGGGCCCCCCGGTCTCGGGTTGTTTGTGTGTGTGTGTGTGTCTCAGTGCGAGAAGGCTGCCGCTTCCACCAGTCATGCTCTGGGTCGGAGTTTCCTTGGCTTTATCCTCCACTTTATCTCCAATCTCTTTTTTTTTTGTATGTATTTTTTTAGGTCAGTGGGGAAGGGAAGGGCAGGCGGCTGACTGAGGTGCCAAAGCTGGGCCTGAGGATTTACAAAAACGGAGTGATTCCGGATGACTAAATGCTACGCAGTAGGCTTCTGTGCAGCTCATGCACAGAATGCGCCCGGGTCGTTGTCAGCAGTTAACCTCCCGTGGTCCGGAAAATACTCTGGTCTGGCACCGGTCAGGTCCTAAGGGTGCCGAACCAGAGAGGTCCAACTGTAGTGTGAATCTCATGATATATTCGGATGAAATGGTGTTTTTTTTTTAAACGCTCTGTTTGCTGTAAAATTGCCTAAGAAGGTTTACAGCGCAACCTGTGGAGTCAGAAAGAGCAGGCATTCTTGTAAAATGTTTGAGGTAACAGCTCCCTCCTGTGGAAGGACTAAAATGGGGAATACTAATACAGCTTTATCCATTGATTTCAATGGATGGGACGATACAGCATCATCAACTCAAGGATTTTTAAAATATAATTATTTCTCAATTGAATCTTAATGGTTTAATTTTAAGTTAATGCCCCATCTTCTCCCTTTTTGTCTTCGTGTTTTAGATTGGGTTCCTCTTGAACTAATGATGTGATTGGATTGGGTTTTCATCTATTTGTGCTTTAGATCACTTTTCCCAAATTCCTTGTACTGTATTTTTTAGTTTAAAAATGACAAGTTCATTTAAATGTGCTTTGTAAAATGCAATCAAAAATCCATTTTTGTACAGCATTTATTAATAAAATTGTCATCAATTTAACATGTAATCAGTTTTTTCAGCACTAACACAATTGCTGTACAGTTCAGTAACATAGTTTACATCTCCACTGAAGCAACCTAAAAATCTCAAGACCCAAGAGCCCACTACAAATCAATATATTTTGTACATACAAGATATTTGTAATACATTGAAGGCACTAATTATTGTACAGACAACACAAATGAAGCACCCTACATCTGAACAAAAACTGGTTAATCCTCGTTATTGCAAATTCATGGTGACTGACACAGTCAAGGGTGCAACTTGCAGTGCTTTGAAGTCCATTATAGACTGGAAGGAGGCTTCAGCAGGACCCGGATAACATTGTTAAATTTTAAAATAAACCTTGTTTTTTTTTTTAAAAAGTCATCCTTTAGGTTTTCCACAACTGCATTAATCCCCCAGTGAGAGGTTCCTTGGTGTGCTTGACTGCCAGCTATCAAGAAATGAGTGAGCTGCTTGAGCCCCCTTATAGTCCAATTCCCTCTTTTGCTGACCCCCCCCCCCCCCTCCCCCTAGTTTTGCCTTTGACCTGTTGCTCCTTTAATAGGAGGCCTCTAATCATTTTACAAACAAGGATTAACTAGTTCATTTTCAGGTGCCTCATTTATTTCAAAGTACAAAACTTCAATAGAACTCTTGCAATTCAAATTCTGTATTCTATTTTGTTAGGCTGGATCAGCAATGTAACACTTAAATAGCTTTTTAAATGGTTCAGGAGTGTTATGCATAGATACTCCAGTTATGTTTTTACACAAAAAAAATAGGGCCTGATCTTCAGCAATACACAAACTATTACTGAGAGTTTTTACTGTAAAGGTAAACATCAAGACATTTTGGTTACAAAGTTGCATTTCCTTTTAGCTATCACAAGCAAATATGATATGCAAATTTGGAAGCATGATGTGTGTTAATGAATAACCTGTGGACCATGTGTGACAATTTATTTTTTCTCTTTCCCTTCCCCAAAGATAAATGGATCTGATGTATTGTAACATCGAGGGTGGGAGAAGAAGTTTAGGTTTGATGGTTTAGTTTCAGCCAGCTTGCTAAAACAATTCAAATAAAAGCCACAATATGCTGCCTTTCATGTATCCTTTTGATCACCTTCCAAAAACACAAATATCTCTATTAAAATACACTGCGAACTCTTCATTAATTGCCTGAGAAAATCCCCAAACTAAGCTCATCACTGGAGGTAGGAAACTTGCCTACAGCATAATTTAAATTAGGATTTCTGCATCTAGAAATGCACTGAAGAAATTTAGGATTAAATTACACATTTTAAATGAAAACTGAGCCAGTGCTGGAATCCCGGTGTGAATATTGGCTGTCTGATGTTCAGCAAGTCATCACTAACCTAAAGGTGATCTTACTTAATTCTTGCCCTCATTATTCATGTTAGAACTTGCATCATACCTGTAACAAAAATTTGTTGAAAGAAGATGGCTTCCTACAGCGAGCACCTCTGGTGATAAATTACTCAAAAGAGCTCCAGGCTAATTCTGACAAATACACCAGCCACGACAGACATCTGTGGTTATCTTGCCTGATGTTCCAAATCCAATATAACAATGCATCTAGGCCCCAGATGTTTTAAATTATGATTCTGAACTGTCTGTACTGTAACAACTGCTCTCATCTCAGTCATGTGAATTGTTTCCTGGTTGGACTATTTTGGTGCATTATAATGTCACCTCAGTTTGAAAGTACAATGCTAACTTCCTATAGAATTAATTAATTTAGCTAAATTTTAAAACACTGCATAGTTTTAAGAATTGATGCAAATTATGAGTGTTTTTGGTGGACAGACATTTATGTTAGGATACGTCCATATATGAACAGGCACTTAAATTCTGCTGTTGATGCTCTACACTAAACTGCTGTAGAACCTTGACATTTCTGAAATATACACTATTAGCCATTAGTGTCCTATTGATGATGTGGAACTATTATTTGAAAACTTTCCTGTGCTTGGTTTTCAATGATGAACTTGAAAATAATATGAATACAATTTTTTCAACACTTTCAATTATTTTGTAATCCTTAAATTTGATCATGAAGAAATGTCTTTCTGACTTGGTTGAGTACTACTGGTTTGGTGTGCTGAGGCTGGATTGGCATTCAGGTTTCCATTTCCTGGCAGGGGCATAAAGTTCCTCGGCAGCTCTGACTGGTTGAATCCATTCTCAGTGGCTTGTGTGGAGTTTGTACTGGCCCGCTGATCCCGATCAGAGGTCGTGGCCGGGCCTTCTGTCTGTGTTTGTTTGCTGAAGGTGGATGATGGTTCAAGCTGTGGCGGGATCTCACCTGGCAAAGTGTCTGGAGATGCTGGGCAATCATTTGCCTCCTACAATGAACATAAATACACACATTTAACTGTCAATTTCTAAAGCCAGATAAATGGAAGAGGATTTATTTTTAAGGACTTTTTCCAGAGTTAATACGATTACTTACTGTATTTAAAAAAAAAAAATGTTGGCATAACTAGTGTTTGATATCCTTGATTTGTCTGATAAAAAATTTCACACCCTTCTAATATGAAATTTATTTCATTACACTTGAATATCCCTCTTTGAAAGTCTCCCACTATGGCGACCAGTCTCTAGATTTAGGGGCTTTATGTTAGTACTGCTACAGCCATGTCCTGTACTGTGGAACTGAATGTATCATGAGGTTGTATTGCCACATAATGGCTGAGTGTGTATTGCTCTAATGTTTGGCTGTGTAGTGACTCATGGAGAAGATGTTTCTGTTGGCTCTGTAATTAAATTATGAATTTTTATGACTACTCCCATGCAAATTTGTCAAGGAATTTAGTTTAGGGCGTTTTAAAGACACTCCCTAGTCACATCAGCAAAAAAAGATGAGAGAAATTTTACATTGGCACAAAGTGTAAAATCCTTTCTGGATTTATTATCACACTTTATTTTTTTTAATTCCCCCAAACACATATTTGTCCACATAAAACATGTCATTAAAAATGATTTATATGTATATTACAGTATTTGCTGCATTTCGCCTTGTGATTATTCCTTATCCTGTCCCTTTCACCAGACCAATACATTTACATCTGTCACACCTGACACTTTGGTGAAACAGGTTTTAGTAGAATTTAAAGTTGCACTCCCCACAATGATGAAAAATTCTTTGGGCATCAATTCCAGTCCATGAGCAGGCCACAGATTGTAAATTTATGTTAGATCTCAGGACTTAGGCCTTCCACCTACCTCTTTGTTGGGTCACATTGCTGGTGGGATGTATTATCATCCCAAGAGTAATTTACATACAGGAGGTGGCTTCCTGGCTTGTGTCAGAGTTGCAGCAGTTTGGAGCAGAGATTCACTGCTGAAGGCCTCTGGGCCTGCCCCATTGGGAAAGAGAGGTAGCCAAGCAGCTGTGTGGTTTAAAAATATATATATATTGCCTAAAAGTTTTTAATGTCAACTCATGGGCTCTGAGAATGCCTGCACAGCCCTTCTTCAAACCGTGCCCTGGCACATCATCCACTGACCTCTGACTGCTTGCACCAGAGTTTAATTTGCCATAAACCCATGACACATGGCTGGGTGCAGTTTCCCCCGACAAAAACAATTGCGAGAAAAAGGCAAAGAGATGGGGGTGCAGGAACTTTCCACCTCCAGCCAGCCCAGTTCCACCAAAAATCAGCAATGGGAAGCGGGAAGCCTAGGTCGAGATGCTAATTTTTAAGGCAAGTTAAATCAAATCCCAACAGTTTTGAGAAGTGATTCCTGTTGGTGCTCAAAGGTGGAAACTTTCCTTGTAGTGGGGAGGGGTGGAAGCAAAAGGAGTCACATCATAATTCAGCTCCTCTCCTAAGTGAAGAAAAATTAAAAGCTGCATTTGCCTCATTAGGATATGAGCCAGGACTCCTTCATCCCCTACAAAGCTTCCACCGATGATGGTTGAGTCTAAGTTTACCAAAATGTGATGAATATAACTTCAAGTAAATAATCTAAATTTCTGGCAGGATCCTCTTTTAATCGGAATGATGCTCACTCTTTGGAATCGCTCCCCCCCCCCGCCAAAACCCCTCCACACCATCCCATCCAAACAAAGTGCATGGCACATTCCAAGGTTCAGCACATCGAACCGTGAAGTGCACAAGTACATTTATAAATTTATTGTAAAGCTTTTTATCTTAAGGTTCTATTATGTCTGTAATGTACCTATGAATGACTCCACGAGGCAATGTGTTGTACTCAAACTGTAATGACCGTGGTCCTTTATTCCCACTCCGGAGTGAGGCAGCTGCATGGTAGTAACCCTTTTATACACCTCTGCCACCAGGGCAGGAAACCCTGGTCTCCACCAGTTGCACCCTCTAGTGGTGCCAGCATAGTATATACACAGTGTAAACCTTATTGATAGTACATTAGGTAAACAAGTCTCCATCTTGTGCAACTATACAGTGACTACACAGAGAGTAGATCGAAAGTCTGCATATATAACATCACTCTCCCCCAAGTCCTTTGTGCCAATTACCTTTGCACTATGTGCTCTGGCTTAGCTCTCCCCAGACTTAAGAGTCAATAGCCCTTGCACTTTGGCTTGGCTTTCTCCCTGTTAACCCCCAAGTCCTTTTGCCACAATGTCGAGTAGTGGTTACCAGTTTGGATGGTTTGATGATGCTGTGGAGGTTCCAGTGGGTTCTAGGTGTGATCCATGTGTACGTCCATGGCTACATACATACATCCATTCTCTCCCGCCACCCCCACAGCGAGATCATGCAGCTGGCCCGTTACATTAACATACAGGATCAGATACAGTGCAAGTACAAAGAAATGAAGAAAACATTTTTTTTTACAGTTTGTATCATGACACCTTGGTTCAGTGACTTACATTCGTTACATTTTATGGTCGTGCCCCAGGATTGGGTAGATTGCATTCATGGTTCAGTCATGGTCAGTACTGAGGTAGCAGTACAGGTATGCGAGGACGCAGGTTCCAGAGCAACCGGACCGAGTCCTAGTCATCTGATTGGCGGTGCTGCACCCCCTGCTAGCAGGGTGGGCTTGGTTCGCTCATCTTGCCAGGACTCAGGGCCTTTGCCATTGCCTAGTGGTGGGCAGAGCCACAGATGTGTGGTGGCCTCCCTGTCCTCCTTTGAGGGCTGCAGAATCTTCTGCCTGCTCTCTAACGGAGTTGGGAAGCTGACTGTTCCAGGTCCCATTTGGGGAACTCGTTGGTTCTGGCCTTTTGCTCCCGGACATGGCCGAGGTCGCGACTGGGTCTGGGGGCTGCGCCATCTCCACCCGGGTGGTGGGCAATGGTGACCGTATTGCCGCCGTTTTCATTCCAGGTCCGTGACGAATAGTGCCATTGGGTGCCAGCAGCGTGAGATAGACCTGGGGCAGGGTATCAGGATCAGTGCCTTCACCCTCCTGAGGTCGTTGGCCTATAACTTGTGGGGACACATGGGGCAGGGCATCAGGATCAGTCCCTTTACCCTCCCGAATTCACTTGCTTGCTACTTTTGGGGACACTCTATTCCCGACATCTCGCAACAACATTTTGTTCTTTACATTCGGAATAGTACCGACATCTCACAACATTTTGTTCACAATCTTAATCGGTTCGTTACATTGATTGCCATGCATACAATGTCTCTTTAAGTTCAGTTAGTTGCAGGTCTCCTTTAAGAGAACCCTGCTGGCTTTTCCCCAATCAAATCCTTTGTTAGACACCACGTGTTGGTCCCTCAGCGTTGCACCTCATGATATGGCTGTGGCCATCTTTTCTTTCAGCCACCCTGCACCTCGCTGCAGCAGGGACACCATCTTGCCTCTGTCCTCGAGGTCCACTGCCTTGATCCTTCTCTCCCGTGATTCTGCCACAAAAGCTGGAAGAGTGCCTGTGAATTCGATCTTCCTCCCCAGCAGTCCTGCCACTGGAGCCGGGAAGGTACTTTTAGGTCGTTCTGGTCAGATCATTGCCACGCAGTCGTGATGGACGGTCTGTGCCTCAGGTGCTGCGCTGGTCTGTTCTCTGCTGCCTGGCCCAAGCGAAGATGAGGTTTTGCTCTGCCTCTGAGCACGGGGGACATCGATTACTAGAGTGAAGAGGCCTTCCCATTTCCACTGGATCTTCCCCATCCACCTTCTTCCGAGTAGCGTTGGACCATCACCTGCAACAATCCACAGAGGTAACTTGTGCACCACGCCAGTATGGATTACACTTACATCCGCACTACCAAGGACTGGGATCAGCTCCTTGGTGTAGGTGCGTAACTTTTCCTGTACTGGAACCAGCTCGGGTCGTTTTTCATTCCATAGCCTCTCAAAGGCATCCTGGCTCATCACTGACTGGCTTGCTCCCGTGTCCACTTCCATGAAGACTGGAACTCCGTTTATCACGACTTCCATATTCACTGGAGGACAATCGGTGGTGCAGGTGTACACTCGATACACTTCTTCTTGGGACTGAGCTGCCTCTCTGGCCAAATCATCATACTCCCCACTGGATTCAAAGTCATCTACTGACTCCTCTGCTAGACGGTGAGTCGTATTTCTTTTACACATAAGCTGGAGGTGGCCCTTCATGTTACAGGCTTTGCATACATACTCAGCAAACCGACACTGGTGAGCCCTATGGTTTCCTCCAAATTTCCAGCATGGTGCTACTCGATTAGCACCCCTCGGCAGACTCTGAGTTCTGGAACCCTGAGGTCTGTGCTCTCTGCCCTGGGTACAGCCATGTTCTACAATCTTGCCTGTGAAAGTATTTGCCGGGTTTGAGTCCACAGGATGAATAATTTGCTTGATGCTGCAGGTCGAGGTCATGAACACCTGACTGATGCGGATGGCCTTCTGTAGGTTGACTGTGGTGTCGGCAGATAATAGCTTGTGAAGGAGGCCCTCGTGGCCAATTCCTATACGAAGATGTCTCGCAATGCTTCGTTGAGGTGCATGCCAAAATCACACAGTGCCGCAAGTCTCCTGAGGTTGGCAGCATATTTTGCAATCTCCTAGCCCTCAGGTCTGCGGTGAGTGTAGAATCTGTGCCTGGCCGTGAGGATGGTCTCTTTTGGTTTTAGTTGGCTGTGAATTAGTTCAGTCAGCACATCGTATGTCTTATCCTTGGCCTTCGTGGGTGCCAGCAGGTCCCTGACGAGGCGGTAGACCTCGGGCCCACAACTGGTCAGCAGTATAGCCTTGCGCTTCTCCGCCAATGCGTCTGTCTCACCTGCCAGGTCGTTTGCCACAAAATATTGCTCAAGCCTTTCCGTGAAGGCATCCCAATCATCACTCTCTGCGAAGTCTTTTAGTGTGCCAAAGGTAGCCATAATCGTGTAAAAGTCTATATTCTCATCGCCAGTTATTATGTCTGTACTGTACCTATGAATGACTCCACGAGGCAATGTGTTGTACTCAAACTGTAGTGACCTTGGTCCTTTATTCCTACTCCGGAGTGAAGCAGCTGCATGGTGGCTACCCTGTTATACAGCCCCTGCCACCAGGGCAGGAAACCCCAGACTCCACCAGTTGCACCCTCTAGTGGTGCCAGCATAGTATATACACAGTGTAAACCTTATTGATAGTACATCAGGTAAACAAGTCTCCATCTTATGCAACTATACAGTAACTACACAGAGTATATCTATAGTCTGCATATATAACAGGTTCAACCTATTAAACTGCAGAAATGTCAATGTCTAAATGCTGTAGTTACGATGCGACACACAGAGCCACTTGCCTGGTTTGAAACAGGCAACAGTTTATTTTCTTTCCATCATTCGTGGCAGTATCATCATCGAGCACACCTTCAGTTGCTATCGCCAAGTAGAAATGGGCGAATGAAGTTTGCAAGAGGTACTGAGGATGCAGCTAATGACATACTTTATGAAGACAGTCACAATTAAAGTATTACTTGCTGCTAACTAAACCCAAATGTTTACTGATTAAAAAGTTTTATTTTTGATAGAGCACATTTTCTCACAGCTAATTCCATTCAATGTTTTGACTCAAATTCAGCAAAACGTAAACTAGAAAATCATAAGACCTTAAAATTGTAATGTATAGCCATATATATGAACAGATTTGCAATATGAAAGTGTCAATTAACCTGTAGCACTTGGTGTTCAGTAGCTGCATTTGACTTTGCTAACTTCACCATCTCCATAACTTGATAAAGGGCGAACACAATAGTGACCCAAGGAGATGAACTGATGGCCCAGGCTGGCTTGGTAACATCTTCCTGCTCCTCCTGGTACTTGGTCTTTTTTAGAGGAAGTTTAGTTTCAAGGTGGGGCATCATACTATCAGAGTGGTGTTGTACAAGATCAATGGTTGCGATGGGAACAGGGCTAGATGGAACTGGAATCCGTTCTGCCAGCATCTTCTTTTCTAAATGTCAAAAAGAGACAAAATAAAAAGGCTCCACAAATACTACCATTTTATAAAATATAATATTTAACACTGTGTATTTATTGAATACAATAAGACGGAGCAGAAACTCATCATTTTTCACTTATGAGCAACTTCGGGGCCATGTTTCGGCCTGAGTTGCTCCTGTTTTTTTTGGAGCAACAGGTTTAGAATGGAGTATCTTAGAAATTGCGGGCCCAAGTTTCGGCCTCAGTTGCTCCTGATTTTTTGGAGCAACTGGTGTAGAACGGAGTATCTTAGAAATTCAAATTCTCGGCATTTAGTTTGCTCCAGTTCTAGTCAGTTAGAACAGTTTCACTTTGGAACAGAATTTTTTTTTCAAAAGGGGCGTGTCCGGCCACTTATGCCTGTTTTCAAAGTTTCGGCAGTGAAAACTTACTCCAAACTAACTTAGAATGGAGTAAGTGAAGATTTTTGTATGCTTAAAAAAACCTTGTCTACACTTTAGAAAATCAGGCGTAGGTTACAAATCAGGCGTAGGGAATGGGGGGGGGGGGGGGGTTTAAAGGGAAGTTTATAAACATTAAACACTTCAGTTTTACAAATAAACAGCCATCATCAATAATAAATGATAAAAACATTAATAAATCAACCAATAAATCAATCAAAAAAAATTAATAAGAACTAATTTCTTTTTTAAAAAAATCAATAAATAAAACATTTTCTACTTACCGACTGCAGCACCGGGAGCCCTCCAACAGCATGCTGGGATGCTCCACCCCAAATGTGTCTCTGTCAGTGTCTCTATCTCTCTGTCTGTCAGTGTCTGTGTTTCTGACAGCGAGGGGAGGGGGAGGAGGGGGGTAGAGGGAGAGGCGGGGGCAGGGGGAGGGAGGCAGAGGGGGAGGGTTGGGAGAGAAGAGGGAGGGAAGGGGGAGGAGAAGGGGAAGGGGGGAGGAGAAGGGGAAGAGGGAGGAGGGGAAAGGGGGAGGAGAAGGGGAAGAGGGAGGAGGAGAAGGGGAAGGGGGGAGGAGGAGGAGGAGAAGGAGACGGGGAAGGGGGAGGAGGAGAAGGGGAAGAGGGAGGAGGAGAAGGGGAAGGGAGGAGAGTTGAAGGAGAAAGAGGGGGAGAGGAGAAGGGGAAAGAGGGGGAGAGGAGAAGGGGAAAGGGGGAGAGGAGAAGGGGAAAGAGGGGGAGAGGAGAAGGGGAAAGAGGGGGAGAGGAGAAGGGGAAAGGGGGGAGAGGAGAAGGGGAAAGAGGGGGAGAGGAGAAGGGGAAAGAGGGGGAGAGGAGAAGGGGAAAGGGGGGAGAGGAGAATGGGAAGGGGGGGAGAGGAGAAGGGGAGGGGGAGAGGAGAAGGGGAGGGGGAGAGGAGAAGGGGAAAGAGAAGGGGGGAGAAGGGGAGGGAAAGAGAAGGGGGGAGAAGGGGAAGGAGAGGGGGGCGAAAGGAGAAGGGGGGGAAAGGAGAAGGGAGGGAAAAGGCGGAGATGGGGGGAAAGGAGAAGGGATGGAAAAGGCGAAGAGGGGGGGAAGGAGAAGGGGGAGGGAGACTTCGGGCAGGGCCCGTCCCCAGCACCAGATTTACAGGTAAGTGGCGTTGGGTCGGGTCTGGGTTCCGGGGTTGGGAGCGCGGGTCGGGTCCAGTCCGGGAGGGTCGGGTCGGGTCCGGTCTGGGCGGGGGGTGGCGGGAAGCGGGAGTCAGGTCCAGTCCGGGGGCAGGGGGGGGGGCGGGGAGGAAGCGAGAGTCGAGTCGGGTCGGGAGGAAGCAGGAGTTGGGCGTGGGAGGCAGCCTTAGGCACGCAGCCCCAGTGAGGCCATTCAGCCAGGGCTAGGGGTTGCGTGCTTCGGACCCCTCCCAAGCAGTTTTGGGCGCCTGAAGCTACTGCACATGCGCGCCCACTGTTTTCAGCGCAGGGACCTGGCTCCGCCCCCCACAGCTCGTGCTGCACCGCGCCCGACTCCAGAGGACCTGCAGGGAGCCGGAGAATCTGTAAGTTTTTTTTAGGCGCACTTTGTGGCGCGAAAACAGGCGTCCAGGTCGGGACTGCGCCGTTCTAGGCGCGGCCCGAAACTTGGGCCCTGCAATTCTAAGCATTTAGTTTGCTCCAGTTCTAGTCAGTTAGAACAGTTTCAGTTTGGAACAGATTTTTTTTTTCAAAAGGGGGCGTGTCCGGCCACTTACGCCCATTTTAAAAGTTTAGACAGAGAAAACTTACTCCAAACTAACTTAGAATGGAGTAAGTGTAGATTTTTGTACGCTCAGAAAAACCTTGTCTACACTTAGAAAATCAGGCGTAGGGAATGGAGGGGGGGATGGGTTTAAAGGGAAGTTTACAAACATTAAACACTTCAGTTTTACAAATAAAGAGCCATCATCAACAATAAATGAATTGCAAAAGTTTCTATAGGTATGTAAAGAGAAAAAGGTTAGTAAAGACAAACGTAGGTCCCCTGCAGTCAGAATCAGGGGAAGTCATAACTGGGAACAAAGAAATGGCAGACCAATTGAACAAGTACTTTGGTTCGGTATTCACTAAAGAGGACACCAACAACCTTCCGGATATAAAAGGGGTCAGAGGGTCTAGTAAGGAGGAGGAACTGAGGGAAATCTTTATTAGTCGGGAAATTGTGTTGGGGAAATTGATGGGATTGAAGGCCGATAAATCTCCAGGGCCTGATGGACTGCATCCCAGAGTACTTAAGGAGGCGGCCTTGGAAATAGTGGATGCATTGACAGTCATTTTCCAACATTCCATTGACTCTGGATCAGTTCCTATCGAGTGGAGGGTAGCCAATGTAACCCCACTTTTTAAAAAAGGAAGTAGAGAGAAAACAGGGAATTATAGACCGGTCAGCCTGACCTCAGTAGTGGGTAAAATGATGGAATCAATTATTAAGGATGTCATAGCAGTGCATTTGGAAAATGGTGACATGATAGGTCCAAGTCAGCATGGATTTGTGAAAGGGAAATCATGCTTGACAAACCTTCTGGAATTTTTTGAGTATGTTTCCAGTAAAGTGGACAAGGGAGAACCAGTTGATGTGGTATATTTGGACTTTCAGAAGGCTTTCGACAAGGTCCCACACAAGAGATTAATGTGCAAAGTTAAAGCACATGGGATTGGGGGTAGTGTGCTGACGTGGATTGAGAACTGGTTGTCAGACAGGAAGCAAAGAGTAGGAGTAAATGGGTACTTTTCAGAATGGCAGGCAGTGACTAGTGGGGTACCGCAAGGTTCTGTGCTGGGGCCCCAGCTGTTTACATTGTACATTAATGATTTAGATGAGGGGATTAAATGTAGTATCTCCAAATTTGCGGATGACACTAAGTTGGGTGGCAGCGTGAGCTGCGAGGAGGATGCTATGAGGCTGCAGAGTGACTTGGATAGGTTAGGTGAGTGGGCAAATGAATGGCAGATGAAGTATAATGTGGATAAATGTGAGGTTATCCACTTTGGTGGTAAAAACAGAGAGACAGACTATTATCTGAATGGTGACAGATTAGGAAAAGGGGAGGTGCAACGAGACCTGGGTGTCATGGTACATCAGTCATTGAAGGTTGGCATGCAGGTACAGCAGGCGGTTAAGAAAGCAAATGGCATGTTGGCATTCATAGCGAGGGGATTTGAGTACAGGGGCAGGGAGGTGTTGCTACAGTTGTACAGGGCCTTGGTGAGGCCACACCTGGAGTATTGTGTACAGTTTTGGTCTCCTAACTTGAGGAAGGATATTCTTGCTATTGAGGGAGTGCAGCGAAGATTCACCAGACTGATTCCCGGGATGGTGGGACTGACATATCAAGAAAGACTGGATCAACTGGGCTTGTATTCACTGGAGTTCAGAAGAATGAGAGGGGACCTCATAGAAACGTTTAAAATTCTGACGGGGTTAGACAGGTTAGATGCAGGAAGAATGTTCCCAATGTTGGGGAAGTCCAGAACCAGGGGTCACAGTCTAAGGATAAGGGGTAAGCCATTTAGGACCGAGATGAGGAGAAACTTCTTCACCCAGAGAGTGGTGAACCTGTGGAATTCTCTACCACAGAAAGTAGTTGAGGCCAATTCACTAAATATATTCAAAAGGGAGTTAGATGAAGTCCTTACTACTCGGGGGATCAAGGGGTATGGCGAGAAAGCAGGAAGGGGGTACTGAAGTACATGTTCAGCTATGAACTCATTGAATGGCGGTGCAGGCTAGAAGGGCTGAATGGCCTACTCCTGCACCTATTTTCTATGTTTCTATGTTTCTATAAATACATCAATAAATCAACCAATAAATCAATCAAAAAAAATAATTGAAAAAAATTTAAAAATCAATAAATAAATAAAATTCTACTCACCGACTGCAGCACCGGGAGCCCTTCAGCAGCGTGCTGGGATGCCACCCCCCCCCCCCCCCCACCCCCAGTGTGTGTCTCTCTGTCTGTCTGTCTGTGTGTGCCTCTCTCTCTGTCAGTATCAGTGTCTCTCTCTCTGTGTCAGTGTCTATGTGTTTCTGACAGAGGGGGGAGGAGGAGAGGGGAGGAGGGGGGAGAGGAGAGGGAGGGGTGTGGAGAGGAGGGAGGGGGGGAGAGAGGGAGGGAGGGAGAGGAGAGTGAGGGGAGGAGAGGGAGGGAGGGAGAGGAGAGGAGAGGGAGGGAGGGGGGAGATTAGAGGAGAGGGAGGGAGGGGGAGATTAGAGGAGAGGAGAGGGAGGGAGGGGGGAGATTAGAGGAGAGGAGAGGGAGGGAGGGGGGAGATTAGAGGAGAGGAGAGGGAGGGAGGGAGGGAGGGAGGGAGGGGGGAGAGAAGAGGGAGGGAGGGAGGGAGGGGGGAGAGAAGAGGAGAGGGAGGGAGGGGGAAGAGGAGAGGGAGGGAGGGGAGGGAGGGAGAGAGGAGAGGGAGGGAGGGAGGAGAGGGAGGGAGGGGGGAGAGAAGAGGAGAGGGATGGAGGAGAGGGAAGGAGGGGGGGAGGGGAGAGGGAGGGAGGGGGAGAGGAGAGGAGAGGGAGGGGGAGAGGAGAGGGAGGGAGGGAGGGAGGGGGTGAGAGGAGAGGGAGGGAGGAGGTGAGGGGAGAGGAGAGGGAGGGAGGAGGTGAGGGGAGAGGAGAGGGAGGGAGGGGAGGAGAGGGAGGGAGGGAGGAGGTGAGGGGAGAGGAGAGGGGGAAGGGAGGAGGAGAGGGAGAGGGGAGGGAGTGGGAGAGGAGAGGAGAGGGGGGGAGGGAGGGAGGAGGCTGAACGGGCCCGGCTGACGTGAGGAAGCTGGGCCCAAGACTTCGAGCGGGGCCCGACCCCAGCAAGATGCCAGGCGGGCGGGCCCCGCCGAAGGAGTTAAAGGTAGGTGGCTGGGGAAAGCCGGAGCTGGGGGGCGGGGGGGGGGGGGCGGTCGCCGGAGCTGGGGGGAGGTCATCGGAGCGGGGGAGGGGGGGTCATCGGAGCGGGAGAAGGGGGAGGGTCCGGGGGGGAGTGGAGAGGGAGCTGGGGTGGGGTTGAGAGAGCTAGCTGAACAGGGGAGAATGCTGGCGCCAGAGCAGGAGCTGGGTGTGGGAGGTGCAGCCTGATCCTCGCAGCCCCAGTGAGGCCATTCGGCCAGGGCTAGGGGCTGCGTGCTTTGGGCCCCTCCCACAGTTTCAGGCGCCTGGAGCTACTGCACATGCGCGCCCACTGTAGCGCGCTTGTGCAGAGGTCCCGGCACTGATTTCAACGCAGGGACCTAGCTCCGCCCCCCACAGCTCGTGCTGTGCTGCGCCGAGCTCCAAAGGACCTGCAGGGAGCTGGAGACTCTGCAGGTATTTTTTAGGCACGCTTTTGGGCGCGAAAAACGGGTGTCCAGGTCGGGGCTGCGCCATTCTAGGTGCGACCTGAAACTTGTGCCCATAGTTTTGGAGTACATCAACTGTGAAGTAAATAATTAAATTGAATACAATATTCCTTTAATATAAGACAGCCACTAATGGATCAAATAAAGAATTTAGGAGGAATTTCTTTATATGTGGAGTGGTTGAAGTAGACACTATTGATGCATATAAGAGGAGGTTCGATGCATACACGATGGTGAAGGAAATAGTGGGATATGGGGACAGAGTGGAAAGAGGTAATTCGAGTGGGAGGAGACTTGGTTGAGTATAAACACTGGTATTGACTAGTTGGACCAAATGGTCTGTTCCTGTGCTGTAGATTCTACGTAATATGTAATAGTTGAATGCTTTGCTCAAAAAAACCCTCTCCTTGTCATACATTCAGGTTGACTACTGTGGTTAAGTACATGTTTTTTAAAGCCAAGTACAAACCCATTTGGTGAAGTGTATAAGAACATTCAATTAGTTGCTTTGCAGTCTGTATACATGGTGTGTGCTTCAGTAGCATGTTAACCACAGTTCCACTTCTGCAAGTGACATCCACTAACGGTTCATCTTAATAGTTCACTCCAACACCTCCTTGCAATTTTAGTGTTTAACCACTGTAAATATGAAACTTCTTAATTATGAAATGGACCTGGTACTATTTGACAGTGTTTTTCTTTTAACTGCAGTATACTGTATAAAGACATTAGCCCTCAAATTCCTGTGCCTGGAGAGGGTGGAGGCTGCATTTATGTCTGGGGAGGGGGGTAATGGAAAATGAGCCGGATCACGACGCTGCCGAGATTCCACTCATTTGGATTAGGCATTTAAATTTTGGTTGGAGAGAGCTGCGGGCTTTCCCCATCCCTCAATGCCAGGGTGAGTTCTCAGGCTTCCCCGAGAAATTCCTTCCTTTATACCTTGCAAAACCTCAGCAGAACTGAGTAGAGTGTTAGCATGAGTCCCTTCAAGGTTTCTAAAAGCCCTAAACCTTCATTAGATTAAGGTCATCAATGTTGGAGGGAATCCTCGTCAGAGTGGCTCCAGTGGGAGCCAAAAACCTTAAAAAAAAAACACTTTTCTTTGACCCATATGGACTTCTGCCTTACATGGGTGGTTCAGCTGAGACTGGGGCAGGTGATGCTGACGCAGCCTTACAGGCCCTGTAAGCTGCCCCAACTATGCAAATAACCACATCCCTGGAACTTGAGATGGCATCTCCGTCTTCAGGCGAAGGTGGGTGGGGGGGTTCCACTCTGCCGCGCATATGCCAAAAGTTGGGAGCCCAAGAATTTGCAGGCCATTGTTTTTAACCTGCACACCTCGAGAAGGTAGTGGATTGGGAAGGAAGGGAGAGGGAAATAAAACCATCACCTTGTAGCAGTTTACAGGAAGCCTTTAGCAGAGGCCTGGATGGAGGCCACTTGCTTTTCAGTTTCACTGGGAAATGATACATGGCGCAAAGGAGCTAAAGACAAAATGTATTTTAAACATATTATGAAATAACATTTCAATGAAAAGTTAGTGAGGATTAGCACGATCCCTTGAAGAACACCGAGAAAGCGATACAATAATTAAATGGGCAATATTGAAATGTCTCAGTGTTTTCAATACTAACTGACTCTAATTTTGTTCCTACTGATAAAAATGTGATACTGATAAATACCTTCATCTTCATCAGGCACCGCCAGCCATTGGATCAAGGCAAAAAGTAGGAGAATCACTAGAGAGGCCATTCCAATCCCACGGAAAGTTTGTGCAGCACCTGAAAGCAATATTGTCCAATTTTACTCTACAGTCATGCTCAGTTCACTTATTAATCACTAGCAATTTAACATCTACAGCAGATAACTGCAGTGAAAGGCGTGACAATAGGCGACGAAATAAAATCTGATATTACTGCAAATCGCACAGTACAACACCATGTAACTTCAATAGTTATTTAAACATGGTAGCCTGCCATCTGCTATTTTGCGATATGTGTGCGCACTAGGTCCGTGCAGCAGAGCAGGTCTCCAGTCGTCCTGGTTAATCCTTGCCACTGGATAAATGCCTAGCTCTATCAAGCCCATGTGGTGGCTGATGTGCAACGGTCACCACGCATTAAAAAAATTCACGCACAGGCATCTTCCACCCCCTCAACTGGAGTTCAGGACTGGAACATCAGCTCCTTCATTGAAACATCTGTGAACTCTCGTGGAAGCAAGTCATCCTTGTTTGAGGAACTGCCTATGATGATGATGATGACTATTTACTATAAGAATATAAGAACGTAAGAAATAGGAGCTTTTCCAAATGTCTCGTTACTGCTTCCTTAATAATGGATTCCAGTATTTTCCCAACGACAGATGTTAGGCTAACTGGTCTATAGTTTCCTGCTTTTTGTCTGCCTTCTTTTTTAAATAGGAGCGTTACCGTTGCAGTTTTCCAATCTGCTGGGACCGCCCCAGAATCCAGGGAATTGGGGGTAGATTACAACCAATGCATCCACTATCTCTGCAGCCATTTCTTATACGACCCTAGAATGTAAACCATCAGGTCCAGTGGACTTGTCCACCTTTAGTCACATTTTACCGAGTACTACTTCATTATTGATAGTGATTATATTAAGTTTCTCCCTCCCTTTAGCCCCTTGATTATCCACTATTGGGATGTTTTTAGTGTCTTCTGCCATGAAGACCGATACAAAATATTTGTTCAACGTTTCTGCCATTTCCCTGTTCTCCATTATTAATTCCTCAGCCTCATCTTCTAGAAGACCAATATTTACTTTAGCCACTCTTTTCCTTTTTATGTACCTGTAGAAACTCTTACTATCTGTTTTTATATTTCATGCTAGTTTACTTGCATAATCTAACATCACTCTCTTTATCATTTTTTTGTAGTTCTTTGCTGGCTTTTAAAAATTTCCCAATCCTCTGGCCTCCCACTAGTCTTGGCCACATTGTATGCCCTTGTTTTCAATTTAATACCATCTCTTATTTCTTTAGTTAGCTACGGATGGTTATCCCTTCTCTTACAATCTTTTCTTCTCATTGGGATATATTTTTGTTGCGAGTTATGAAATATCTCCTTAAATGTCTGCCACTGCTAATCAACCATCCCATACTTTAGTCATCGCCCCAACCCTCTTCTCAATCTTCCTCGCTGCCATGCACCACCTCACAGTCGACAAGCTCCCTGCTGGAGTGGAACTAAACTACAGAACCGGTGGGAACATAGAAACATAGAAAATAGGTGCAAGAGTAGGCCATGCAGTCCTTCAAGCCTGCACCACCATTCAATAAGATCATGGCTGATCATTCATCTCAGTACCCCTTTCCTGCTTTCCTGCTTTCTCTCCATACCCCTTGATCCCTTTAGCCATAAGGGCCATATCTAACTTGAATATATCCAATGAACTGGCATCAACAACATCAACAACAACTGACTAGTGGGGTGCCGCAGGGCTCAGTGCAGGGACCCCAGCTATTTACAATATACATTCATGATTTAGATGAAGGAATTGAGTGTAATATCTCCAAGTTTGCAGCTGACAGTAAACTGGGTGGCATTCTGAGCTGCGAGGAGGATGCTAAGAGGCTGCAGGGTGACTTGGACAGGTTAGCTGAGTAGGCAAATGCATGGCAGATGCAGTATAATGTGGATAAATGTGAGGTTATCCACTTTGGGGGCAAAAACATGAAGGCAGAATATTATCTGAATGGCGGCAGATTAGGAAAAGGGGAGGTGCAACGAAATCTGTGTGTCATGGTACATCAGTCATTGAAAGTTGGCATGCAGGTACAGCAGGCGGTGAAAAAGGCAAATGGTATGTTGGCCTTCACAGCTAGGGGTTTTGAGTATAGGAGCAGGGAGGTCTTACTGCAGTTGTACAGGGCCTTGGTGAGGCCTCACCTGGAATATTGTGTTCAGTTTTGGTCTCCTAATCTGAGGAAGGAAGTTCTTGCTATTGAGGAAGTGCAGCGAAGGTTCACCAGACTGATTCCAGGGATGGCTGGTCTGTCATATGAGGAGAGACTGGAGAGACTGGATCGACTGGGCCTTTATTCACTGGAGTTTAGAAGGATGAGAGGGGATCTCATAGAAACGTATAAGATTCTGACGGGACTGGACAGGATAGATGCGGGAAGAATGTTCCCATGTTGGGGAAGTCCAGAACCAGGGGACATAATCTTAGGATAAGGGGTAGGCCATTTAGGACTGAGATGAGGAGAAACCTCTTCACTCAGAGAGTTGTTAACCTGTCGAATTCCCTGCCACCGAGAGTTGTTGATGCCAGTTCATTGGATATATTCACAAGGGAGTTAGATATGGCCCTTACGGTTAAGGGGATCAAGGGGTATGGAGAGAAAGCAGGAAAGGGGTACTGAAGGAATGATCAGCCATGATCTTATTGAATGGCGGTGCAGGCTCGAAGGGCCGAATGGCCTACGCCTGCACCTATTTTCTATGTTTCTATGTTTCTATGTCTCCATGCCAGATCCAAGACCGTCCCAACCTCTATTGTCGAGCTGCAGTATGCGGACGATGCCTGTGTCTGCGCGCACACAGAGGCTGAACTCCAGGACATAGTCGATGTATTTACGGAGGCGTACGAAAGCATGGGCCTTACGCTAAACATCAGTAAGACAAAGGTCCTCCACCAGCCTGTCCTCGCCGCACAGCACTGTCCCCCAGTCATCAATATCCACAGCGCGGCCCTGGACAACGTGGACGACTTCCCTTATCTCAGGAGCCTCCTATCAACAAGAGCAGGCATTGACGACGAGATCCAACACCGCCTCCAGTGCAGCCTTCGGTCGCCTGAGGAAAAAGGCGTTTGAAGACCAAGCCCTCAAAACTGTCACCAAGCTCATGGTCTACAGGGCTGTAGTGATACCAACCCTCCTTTATGGTTCAGAAACATGGACCATGTACAGCAGACATCTCAAGTCGCTGGAGAAATACCACCAACGATATCTCCGCAAGATCCTGCAAATCCCCTGGGAGGACGGATGCACCAACTTTAGCGTCCTTGACCAGGCCAACACCCCAGCATTGAAGCACTGACCACACTTGATCAGCGCCGCTGAGCAGGCCACATAGTTCGCATGCCAGACACAAGATTCCCAAAGCAAGCGCTCTATTTGGAACTCCTTCATGGCAAACGAGCCAAAGGTGGGCAGCATAACATTACAAGGACACCCTCAAAGCCTCCCTGATAAAGTGCGACATCCCCACTGACACCTGAGAGTCCCTAGCCAAAGACTGCCCTAAGTGGAGGAAGTGCATCGCTGAGAGCATGCAGCAATCAAGCGCAGGCAGCAGAGTGTGCGGCAAACCAGTCCCACCCACCCCTTCCCTCAACGACTATTTGTCCCACCTGTGACAGAGACTGTGATTCTTGTATTGGACTGTACAGCCACCTAAGAACTCACGTTAAGAGTGGAAGCAAGTCTTCCTCGATCCCGAGGGACTGCCTAAGATGATCTTTAGTCTATTTTCCCAGTCTGCATTAGCCAACTCTGCCCTCATACCTTTGTAGACTCCTTTATTTAAGCTTAGGACCCTGGTTTGAGAACCAACTTTCTCACCCTCGAACTGAATTTGAAATTCAACCATGTTATGATCACTCATTCCTAGAGGATCCTTTACTATGAGATCATTTATTAATCCTGCCTCATTACACATAATACCCACTACTTTCAAAACAGAACTCAACAAACATCCTCCTCCCCTTCCCTTTTCCATGTCACTGCACTTGCTTAAAATCTATCACATCTCTAACTTTTTCTAGTTCTGACGAAAGGTCATTGACCTGAAATGTTAGCTCTGTTTCTCTCTCCACAGTTGCTGCCTGACCAGCTGAGTATTTCCAGCTTTTTCTGTTTTTATTTCAAACATCCTCATCAGTTGGGCTGGAAACAAACACTGGTCCTGGGTGTCCACCCATTCATTCCCACCATTTTGATCATTTATTTTTCTCCCCCTCTCCAGGTCAACCAACATTTACCTGATGACAGGGGGTTGACAAACCTGGCACCCAGCCTTTGTTAACACTGCGCTGTAAGTGCTGCAAGGAGTTGCCCTGACTATTTTGCCCTTCAACATTCTCCTCCCCGACAAGCAATTGCCCAGACTCTGCTTGGCATCTCCCTGTGGCAGAAGTGAGATTGGGAACCTCATAAATGCAAAATTGGAGGCAAAACAATTGACGTCTCTTCATGATCAATGTGCTGTCACTGACAGTTCATTCTTACTTTTGAGTTTTGAGATAAATCCAAGAAAGGATTGATCACAAGCTAGTGTGGGGAGAATGCTCCACACCATACTTCACCTTTCAAATGTTTTAAAATCCACCACTGGTGCTTTTATGTATTTAGTGTTCCCTCACCCTACTATAACACAACTGTTGAAATATTGGATATAGTTACGGCTGAAGTCATGAAATGCCATGAAGCCCTTGAGTTATAGTTTTCACAGACAATTGTGCAATGTGATCCCAAAATACTAATATAAAGTTTAAAATCCAATATAATGAAAAGGAGTTAATTTAATCAATCACTTTGGCCTTGGTTATAGACCTTTATCCAGGGTTGTTTTTCATTTATATAATTTTTTTTGGTTTGTCAGCATTTTTGGGGAGGTGCCGTCTTTTCTGATGCTGTTTTTCTAAGCTTTGTAGGTTGGTGTGTATGGAAATCTGATGTAAAACTTCACCGCCCCTGAACAGTGGCTGTGTGCCAATTTATAGATACACGCCGAATGTAAAAGCAAGTCACTCACACACCATGTAGGAAACAGCTTGTTTTAAAAAGAACTGCCAAATTCAGTTTTGTTTCAATAGATCAAGTGCCACAGAACCGTTTAAAAACATTGCATTGGGGCCTGCAGTTTATTCAACGATCCAGCAAAATTTTGATTATTTCATGACCACAGAAGTGTAAAATGGGGCAGGACCTCTTCAGGATAACATCACTTTTTTTGCCCCAATTTGAAAATGGTTGTACTGTGTATTGCAATGGAAATGGATGGAATAGCATAAATTTAACACGTCTTGGCAGTTTTAATAAGAACAGTAAAGGTTACCAATATGGAAGGCTATAAATAGAAGTACAGGTTGGACCTCTATGGTCTGGGACTCTCTGGTCCAGAACCATCCATGGTTCGGCATTAGTTGGGCCAGAGGGAGAGGAGCTTTTGTACGCGGTTGTGGGCAACGACTTGTATGTGTACTGCGCATGTGCTGCGCAGCATTTAGTCATTGTCTGGAAACACTCTGTAAAAAAAAAAAGCACCAAACCAGCGCGTTAACCACCGCTGGGAGCGGCTGTCAGTCAGTGAGTATGTGCGCCGATTGGCTGGAGCGGCTGTCAGTCAGTGAATGTGTATGCGGGTGCTGAGGGAGCTGCCCACAGGCTGCCAGCATGCACGCACACACATACAGGCGCTGTCGACAGGTACCAGTAAGATTCGGCTGGGCGTGACCTCCCGTGGTCCGGAAAATTCTCTGTTTCGGCACCAGTCAAGTCCCGAGGGTGCCGGACCAGAGAGGTCCAACCAATAGTTATGTTGTTCAGCTCCATGAATTTTTTGTTTGCCCATACTTCTTTGATCAATGTGGTGACTTCTGCAATGTATGCTTCCAGTGATTCTGTGGTACCATTCCCCAGTGGGCTTTTCTCACATGTGAGACTGGACAGTAAGTGCCATCAGCATGCTACTCGAATCTGTAAAGCTGTAAAGGCTGAATATGATGTCATTCTCAATTGGTGTTCCTGAAAGAGTTATTAGCTAATCATCTGGAATGTACTGCCTGAAAGGGTGGTGGAAGCAGATCCACTGGGGCACAATTTACTTTCAGAGTACACCGTTATACCATCTTTGAAATTGACCGCAAGTTGGGGATCCCGAACCTGCGATCTGTCAAGTTCTGACTTGACAGATCATCTGCTGCGACTGTCAAATCCTTATTGCTGGTGCAGATTTGGGCTAATTGCCCACCAACTGCTCAGCAATTATGCAGGATAATTTTACAGCTGCTGGGGCCTGTTTGCACAGTGTAAGGAGAGGGGGGATCGGCAGCAGCTTAAAATATACACCAGTTATTGATAAAAAAAATCTTCAAAATAATTGTCTATATCTGCCTAACTAAAAGATGCCTCTTTCACCCCCAGAAAAAAAAGGAAAAAAACAAGGAGTAGAAATTGCCCTCCGCCGGAAACGGGGAGCACCTACTGTTTTTGAAGTGTTCTGGCCGCCGCAATGGATGAGGCAGCCTATCCAGCGAAATTCAGTTCCTTGGGGTTTTTTTTTACAGTGGGGCGGAAGTGGATCATCATGGGGGCGGAAGTGGGAGCAGAGCGGAGTGGGCATCACTAGCGGGCAGGAAGTGGGGGTGGGACAGAATGTCCACAGCTGTCAGTCATCAGCGGCGGGTTAATGACATCATCGTGCTGGCGTGTCACAACGTCTCTCCCATTCAGTTAAATGCAAGGGCTGCTGCAAGCTCTGTAGAATTTTCAGTTAGGTCCACTGGGCCACCAGGAAGGGTTTCAGCCGGGCCAGCAGCCTGGCACCCAATAGGGGGTGCCAGGCTGCCTGTTGGTGGCCCAGCCGAACCCGGGGGCATAATTGTCGGGTCGACCTGGCAGTTGGCCGACAAAAATTAGTAACACGGCGACTGCGACAGTGCGCCCTCCCCTTTAAGGATGGGCATGCCGTCATTTCACACAGAGTGCACCGACAGCAAAAGCTGTTGGGGGCACCAACCAGCAGTGGGGCTGCTCCCCGGGGCAATTTCGGTAAGGGGTCAGTGTGTGCATGCCATGGTGGGAAAACAGGCGGAGCAGTCCCGGACACCGCTCCACTCCTGAGGAAGGGCAATTTCTGAAATGGTGGCCCCTCCACGGAGAGTCAGCGGCCATTCCACGCCGCCCCGTGGCCACCATTTTCCAGCGTTCAGAGGCCTTATCGAAAGGGACAATTTCAGCCCCCATTTTCGGTTAACTGTTGGAAATGCTGATACTTTCATGATTTGAACCAATTTAACAAACTATTAATGAAATGCAATTTCCCTGCAATGAAACTTTTGCAACAAGAAACCAAAGCACACAAGCAGGATATTTAGATCACCTCCATAAAATTAACCATTAAACTGGGGTGAATGAGAGACTGATTTATTTATTAATATAACTGGGTGAGTAAGACTAAAAAATCATGAATGGGCATCGGAGATTTCTGTTCCCTGATTGACGCATCATCTCACATGATCCCAGGTATGCTTACGCATAGTGCGCAGAATTCTGCAGCGAAACAACATGAGTTTTCGAAGGGGGCCTCGCACCAGGTAAGTGTGACTTTCTTTCGGAGGTCAGGCACATACTCCTTAGTTACACCATTGACTGCAATTTCAGGGCCATTATAACATTCAAAAAGGAATTGAATATATACTTGATAAAGAAAAATTTGGAGGGCTGTGGGGAAATAGCAGGGAGTGGGATTTCACAGGCACGATGGGCCAAATGATTCTTTGAAACCAAAACCTGCAACCCAGTGGACACTGAGGCTAATCACAACACCCCAAAAACTGCCCTGGTTGAAACCAGCTAACTGAGCATGAACTGAGAATTGAGCCTGGGATTTTCTTTGTCCATATGGCTCAGTTCTATACCAGTCAGTAAATTTACCCAATAATCCTGGTCGTTTTTGTTATGTACGCAACCCAAGGTAACCTGTATTATACCAGCATCCCTTGGGAACACTGTATATAAGCAGGCCTCCCATGCTGTACCAACACTCTGGAGTTTGAATAGAGGAGCTAAGGTCACATTTACCCATGTCCACAGTACTCCGTTACATTACTTTATTATGAGCATAACAACTGGCGACGAGATAAAGAACAATCAAGCGAAAATGCAGAGAACTGTTGGTATCCTGGAGAAATTCTCAGAAGGGGACGATTGGGAGGCCTTCGTGGAGCGACTTGACCAATACTTCGTGGCCAACGAGCTGGAAGGGGATGAGAACGCTGCCAGACGAAGGGCGATCCTCCTCACCGTCTGTGGGGCAACAACCTATAGCCTCATGAAGAATCTTCTAGCTCCTGTGAAACCAACAACCAAATTGTATGAAGAACTGTGTACACTGGTCTGGGAGCACCTAAATCCGAAGGAAAGCGTTCTGATGGCAAGGTATCGATTTTACACGTGTCAACGGTCTGAAGGCCAGGAAGTGGCGAGCTACATCGCCGAATTAAGGCACCTTGTAGGACATTGCGAATTCGATGGATTCCTTGAGCAAATGCTAAGAGACTCCTTTGTGCTTGGCATTGGCCATGAGGTTATCCTTCGCAAACTATTGACTGTTGAAACACCGAACCTGAGCAAAGCCATAACGATAGCCCAGGCATTTATGTCCACCAGCGATAACACCAAACAAATTTCGCAGCATTAAGAGGTTTTGGCAAGTACTGTACACAAAGTAATGTCGTTTTCAGGCAGGAATGTATATGGCAAAACGTACACACCGGCAGATGCACAACCTCAGATGACCCAGAGTCCGCCATCAAATGTTAGTGTGAGGCAGTTAATACCTTGTTGGTGCTGCGGAGGTGATCATTGAGCTAATCAATGCCGCTTCAAACACTATGGGGCCAAGTTTCGGCCTGAGTTGCTCCTGTTTTTTTGGAGCAACTCATTTAGAATGGAGTATCTTAGAAATTTGAATTCTCGGCATTTAGTTTGCTCCAGTTCTAGTCAGTTAGAACAGTTTCACTTTGGAACAGAATTTATTTTTCAAAAGGGGGCATGTCCGGCCACTTACGCCTGTTTTCAAAGTTTAGGCAGTGAAAACTTACTCCAAACTAACTTAGAATGAAGTAAGTGAAGATTTTTGTACGTTCGAAAAAACCTTGTCTACACTTTAGAAAATCAGGTGTAGGTTACAAATTAGGCGTAGGGAATGGGGGGGGGCAGGGTTTAAAGGGAAGTTTACAAACATTAAACACTTCAGTTTTACAAATAAAGAGCCATCATCAATAATAAATGATAAATACATCAATAAATCAACCAATAAATCAATCAAAAAAATTAATAAAAAATTAAAAAATCAATAAATAAAACATTTTCTACTTACCGACTGCGGCACCGGGAGTCCTCCAACAGCGTGCTGGGATGGCCCCCCCAGTGTGTTTCTGTCAGTGTCTCTATCTCTCTGTCTGTCTGTCTGTCTGTGTGTGTCTCTCACTCTCTGTCTGTCAGTGTCTGTGTTTCTGACAGCGAGGGGAGGGGGAGAAGGGTGGTGGGGGGGAGGGGGAGAAGGGGGTGGGGGGGGAGAGGGGGAGGAAGAAGAAGGGCGATAGAGGAGGGTGGGGGGTGAAGGTAGAGGGGGGTGGTGGTTCAGGGTAGAGAGGGGTGGGGGAGGAGGGGGGTGGGGGGGAGAGGAGGAGGGGTGGGGGAGGGGGAGGAGGAGGGGATGGGGGGGAGGAGAAGGGGGGGAGAAGGGAGAGAAGGGGAGAAGGGGGGTGAGGGGGAGAGGGGGAGAGGATGGAGGGAGGGAAGGAGAGAGGATGGAAGGAGGGAAGGAGAGAGGATGGAGAGAGGGAAGGAGAGAGGAGGGAGGGAGGAAAGGAGAGAGGAGAGAGGAGGGAAGGAGAGAGGAGGGAGGGAGAGAGGAAGGAGGGAGGGAAGGAGAGAGTGGGGGGGGGGAAGGGAGAGAAGGAGGCTGAATGGCTGGGACCAAGACTTTGGGCTGGATTTACAGGTAGGTGGCGTCGGGTCTCGGGGGGAGGTCGCGGAGGTCCGGGGGGGGGGGAGTCGTGCAGGTTGGGGGGGGGGAGAGTCGCGGAGGGGGGGGGGGGCGGGGTGTTGCGGAGGTCCGGGGAGTGTGGAGTCTCGGAGGTGGGGCGGGGGGGGGGGAGTCGCGAAGGGGGGGGGCGGGGAGTCGCAGAGGTCCGTGGGGGCGGTGGGGAAGAGTCGCGGTGGACGGGGGTGGGGGGAGAGAGTCGCGGAGGTCCGGGGGGGGGGACCGGAGGTCGGGTCGCCGGGGGGGGGGGGGGCGGGGGGCGGGGGTCGGGTCGCCCGGGAGGGGGGGGGTAGAGCGGGGGTCGGGTCGGGTCCGGTCGGGTGGGAGGAGCCTTATCCACGCAGCCCCAGTGAGGCCATTCAGCCAGTGCCTAGGGGCTGCGTGCTTCGGGCCCCTCCCACAGTTTTGGGCGCTGGAGCTACTGCACATGCGCGCCCACATGTGCAGAGGTCCCGGCACTGTTTTCAGCGCAGGGACCTGGCTCCGCCCCCACAGCTTGTGCTGCGCCGCGCCCAACTCCAGAGGGCCTGCAGGGAGCCGGAGAATAGGTAAGTTTTTTTAGGTGCACTTTCTGGTGCAAAAAACGGGCGTCCAGGTCCGGGCTGCGCCGTTTTAGGCGCGGCCCAAAACCTGGGCCCTATGTGTGCAAAGGCTGTGGAACAATGGGACACCTCCAGCGAATGTGCAGATGAGCTGCAAACCTTGCAAACCACCATGTTGCAGAGGAGGATCGATCCACACACCTTCACCACGAAATGTCCACCAATCATGCTAAATGTCGAACTGGATGGAATTCCAGTATCATGAGCAAAAAGGCCTTCGACAGGCTGTGGTGCAACAAGGCACACAGGCCCAAGCTTAGCCCCGTTCATACCAAGCTAAGAACTTACACTAAAGAGCTGATCCCTGTTATTGGCAGCGCAGCAGTAAAAGTCTCCTATGATGGAGCAGTGCACGAACTCCCACTATGGATTGTACCAGGAGGTGACCCCACACTGTTTGGCAGAAGCTGGCTGGGAAAAATCCGCTGGAACTGAGACGACATCCAAGCGCTCTCGTCCGTTGACGATGCCTCATGTGCCCAGGTTCTGAGCAAGTTCCCGTCGTTGTTTGAGCCAGGCATCGGAAGTTTCTCGGGGGCAAAGGTGCAGATCCACCACAAGACACGGGTGGTGCCATATATGATGCGAGAGAAAGTGGAAATTGAGCTGGACAGGCTGCAGCGAGAAGGCATCATCGCGCTGGTGGAGTTCAACGAATGGGCCAGTCCGATTGTTCCAGTTCTCAAAGGCGATGGCACGGTCAGAATTTGTGGGGACTATAAAGTAACGATTAACCCTTTTTCGCTACAGGACCAGTACCCGCTACCCAAGACAGACGACCTATTTGCGACCCTGGCTGGAGGAAGTTAGACCTGACCTCGGCCTACATGAAGCAGGAGCTGGCGGAATCTTTGAAAGGCCTCACTTGAATCAACACGCACAAAGGTCTGTTCATCAACAATAGATGCCCGTTTGAGATTCGATCGGCCGCGGCAATCTTTCAAAGGAACATGGAGAGCCTGTTAAAGTTGGTTCAGCACACCGTGGTTTTCCAGGACGACATACTGGTCACAGGTCGAGACACCATCGAACACTTGAAGAACCTGGAAGATGTTCGAAGTCGGCTAGATAGCGTGGGACTCAGGTTGAAACGCTCGAAGTGTACTTTCCTTGTACCAGAGGGCGAGATCTTTGGGAGAAGAATCGCGGCAGACGACATCAGACCCACCGGCGCCAAGACGGAAGCCATCAAGAACGCATCGAGACCATAGAACGTGACGGAGCTGCGGTCGTTTTTGGGACTCCTCAATTATTTCAGTAATTTCCTACCCGGGTTAAGCACCTTGCTAGAACCCCTACATGTGTTGCTAAGCAAGGGAGATGACTGGGTATGGGGGAAATCACAAGAGGCTGCTTTTGAGAAAGCCAGAAATCTGTTATGTTCCAACAAACTGCTTGTTCTGTATGACCCATGTAAAGTTTAGTGCTAGCTTGCGATGCATCTTCGTTCGGGGTCGGGTGTGTGTTACAACAAGCTAACGAATCGGGAACATTGCAAACGGTCGCCTATGTGTCCAGGAGTTTGTCCAAGGCCAAAAGGGCATACAGCATGGTTGAAAAAGAAGCTCTGGCATGCGTTTGTGTGGTGAAAAAAATGCACCAGTATCTGTTTGGTCTCAAGTTTGAGTTAGAAACTGATCATAAGCCGCTCATATCGCTATTCTCAGAGAGCAAGGGGATTAATACCAATGCCTCTGCCCGCATCCAAAGATGGGCGCTCATGCTGTCTGCATATAACTATGTAATCTGCCACAGACCAGGCACAGAGAACTGCGCTGATGCTCTCAGTCGGCTACCATTGCCCACCACCGGGGTGGAAATGGCACAGCCTGCAGACTTGCTCTTGGTAATGGATGCATTTGAAAACGAAAAGTCACCCGTTACAGCCCGCCAGATCAGGACCTGGTCCAGTCAGGATCCTTTACTGTCCCTTGTAAAAAACTGTGTCCTCCATGGGAGCTGGTCCAGCGTCCAAGAAGAGATGCATGAAGAGATCAAGCCGTTCCAGTGGCGCAAAGACGAAATGTCCATGCGGGCGGACTGTCTTTTATGGGGCAATCGCGTGGTTTTGCCTAAGAAAGGCAGGGAAACGTTCATACGCGACCTACACAGTACCCACCCAGGCATAGTAATGATGAAATCTATAGCCAGTATCGACTCAGATTTGGAGTCATGCATGCGCCAATGCAACACTTGCTCTCAACTGAGCAATGCACCCAGAGAGGCACTGCTAAGTTTGTAGTCATGGCCCTCCAAACCATGGTCTAGGATCTACGTTGACTTTATGGGCCCATTTCTAGGCAAAATGTTTTTGGTTGTTGTGGATGCTTATTCAAAATGGAATGAGTGTGTAATAATGTCTGAAAGCATGTTCACTGCCATCATCGAAAGCCTACGAGCCATGTTCACCACGCACGACCTGCCTGATGTCCTTGACAATGGGCCGTGCTTCACCAGTGCTAAATTCAAGGAATTCATGACTCGCAATGGGATCAAGCACGTTACATCTGCCCCGTTCAAGCCCGCATCCAACAGCCAGGCAGAAAGGGCAGTCTAAACCATCAAGCAAAGCTTGAAACATGTGTTGGAAGGCTCCCTGCAGACCCACCTGTCCCGAGTCCTGCTCAGCTACCGCACCAGACCCCACTCACTCACCGTGGTTCCCCAGCCGAGCTGCTCATGAAAAGGGTGCTCAAAACAAGGCTCTCTCTTATCCATCCTGATCTCCATGATCACATCGAGGGCAGGCGGCATCAACAAAACATGTACCATGATCGCACAAACTTGCCATGCGATATTGAAGTCAATGACCCTGTATTTGTACTCAACTATGGACATGGTCCCAAATAGCTTGCTGGCACCGTAATAGCCACAAAAGGGAGTAGTGTGTTTCAGGTTAAACTTGCTAATGGATTAACTTGCAGAATGCATTTGGACCAAACCAAACTGCGATTCACAAACAGCCACAAGCAATCTGAAGAGGACACCACCAACTTTGACCCTCCAACACACACACAAGTGGCAACCGACATCAGGGTCGACCACGAAGCTGAACTCACCATCCCCAGCAGGCCAGCAAGGCCAGCTGCCCAGTAGCCCAGCGAAGAACCAACCAACTCACCCACACCAGCATTTGTACCGAGACGATCGACAAGGGAGCGAAAAGCCCCAGATCGTCTCACCCTGTAAATAAGTATATTTTGACTTTGGGAGGGAGTGATGTTATGTATGCAACCCTAGGTAACCTGTATCATACCGCCACCAGTGGGCATATCTGTTGGAGTCCCAAGGGATCCCAGCATCCCTTGGGAGCACTGTATATAAGCAGGCCTCCAATGCTGTACCAACACTCTGGAATTTGAATAAAGGAGCTAAGGTCAGACTTATTCATGTCCATAGTATTCCATTACATTACTTTATTATGAGCATAACAGTTTTTATTTTCTTGTTTAAAATAGATTGTTTTCTGGTGGCAGGGAGTATTCGTGCTTTAATAGTCAATGCCACGGAATGGGTATGGGCACAGCCTCGTGTAGCCCTTTACCTGCTTTCTGATCAGCTTGGCAACAGATAACTGAATGTGACCATTAAAAGAAAGTGTAAAGTTGCATTCCCTTAAAGATTGAAACGTTAATGATCTACTCAGATCATCCTGAAAACCAGCAGTTTTATTCTACAGTGTCAACATTTAAAGTCTTCAAAAGCAAAATGAACTGCACACAGAAAACAGAAGAGAATTTTTAGAAGACCAGAAAAGACAATTTAGCAGGAACTGGATGTTAATATGCTGCAATGAAACAGAATATAAAAAAGCAATGGTTTTTCCAAGATAACTTGATAATAGTAAGTGCTCTGAACGTTATATATATTAAACACTCTATTTGTGAGAGAATGTCACTTTAGATTTTTATTGCAGTAAATGAGATGCCTACCCCTAAATTAGCTGAAGCATGTCAAATTCACTCATTTCAACTCAGCTTGAAAACAAGATAATCAGGATAAAAAGCTACTACTGCTGCTAGATAAACAATGAGCAGCTTTTTATCGATCATTGATATGCTAGTACAGGAAATATGGAAAAAAGTCATCATGTCACTACTTACCAAATGCATTTACCATTACTCCTCCCACCATGGCACCACATCCTCGGCCCAAACCCAGATGCAGCCCTTGTAGAATTCCTTGGGTAGAAGTCCTTAATGCAGGTGGTACCGCTGCACTGAGATAGGAGATGCATGCAGCCCATACTGCTGCATGGGTAACGCCTATGTACAAACAAAAATATTTTCAACATTTGATTTAATATTCTATTTGGAGTTTACAGTGTTTACATAATAATGTGGACATTTATAATTCTGCAGACAGGCACTACTTTGCACATTTAAATGAAAATGCATCATTTTCTACTAAGGCATCGAGAAACTCAAGACAAAAGAAATTCAGTGGAATTAATTACATCTCTTTTTATGATGTTTAAAGATTGTCCAAGATTTGTTCTTGACTTTATGCAAAGAATCACAGAATGATAGAGCATAGGAGGACATTCGGCCCATCATGCCTGTGTCGGCTCTTTGAAAGAGCTATCCAATTAGTCCCACTCCCCTGCTCTTTCCCCACAGCCCGGTAAATTTTTCCCCTTCAAATATTTATCCAAATCCTCATTGAAGGTTACAGCTGAATCTCCTTCCACCACCCTTTTAGGTAGTACATTCCAGACCTACTCGCTGTGTAAAAAAAAGCTTATGAAAGATGTGTTAAAGTTTCAAAATTTGCTTGACCATAACCTTACCTTGCAACACTTCCATGGGGAGCACGTACCATGCATTTTCCACATAAGAGATATACAAATAACGAGCTGTATTACAGGCCAGGCCAATATACAGTACCCTGGGACACAAACAGAAGCACAGTTAAGCACAGAGAAAGAGATTCTTTGAAAATAATCTAAGTATGTTGAGCCCTAACGTTTGAGAAATTCTAAAAGACTAATGGATCTCCTGTGACACTGCACATAGTAAGTGAAAGGATAAACTGTTTATATATATGAGCCCACTAAGTCCTGACTTTTAGTTTCCCTTTATTTCCTTCCCTTTATTACTCTTCTGTTTCACTTCTGCCTCTTTATTTCTCTCTCCTGTTTGACCCCTTTTAATTTTCCTATGCTCGCTATCCCTCTTTCCTCTTAATTCATCACTTTTTATTTTTCTCCTTAGCAAACAACAATCCCAGAGAAAGAGTCACTGGACCCTCACCATAGAGTGGCTACAGAACAATGATGTTTTACCTTTACACTGGACCTATAAATGTGGGACTACATGGGAGTTATGAAACATGCAGAAGGATGTACATGGAGTCCAACACATAGAGCTCTAGAGTCATGTGTCATGATGCTTTTGCAAGAAGGGTTGATAGTTGTTGCAGCCATGTTCAAGGGGAGGTTTGTGCCATCTTTGTAATTTTTTTTAATGTCTGATGCATGCTAATTTTTTGAGGGTTAGGAACTGTCATAATGTTCATCACCCCTGTGCTCGCTGACCTACATTGACTCCCGGTTAAACAACACCTCGATTTCAAAAATTCTCATCCTTTTTTTCAAATCCCTCCATGGCCTCGCCCCTCCCTATCTATGTAATCTCCTCCAGCCCCACGAACCCCTAAGTTATCTGCGCACCTCTAATTCTGGCCTCTTGAGCATCCCTGATTATAATCGCTCAAACACTGGTGGCCGTGCCTTCTGTTGCCGAGGCCCTAAGCTCTGGAATTCCCTCTCTAAACCTCTCCGACTCTCTACTCTTCTTTCCTCCTTCAAGACGCTCCTTAAAACCTACCTCTTTGACCAAGCTTTTGGTCACTTGCTCTAATTTCTCCTTACGCAGCTCAGTGTCAATTCTTTTTATCAAATAATACTCCTGTGGGACGTTTCTCTATGTTAAAGGCGCTATATAAATACAAGCTGTTGTTGTTTGTATCTTGGAAGATTGCTGGTACGTGTGATTGGTTAGAATTTTTTTGTGGAATGTAATTAGGGAGAATATTGAAATGGAAACATAATATGATAGGTGAAAAATGAAAATATAAACTAACCGATCACAAATGATAAAACACTTCACTAATTAAAATGAAGAAAATTGACAGAGCGAATCAACAGAAGAAATGTTATCGAAAAGATCTAGACATTAACAGGAAATAAATGAAAGGCTATCAAACAGAGGCAGCTCCAGACAAAATTGTACAAGTCCATAAATATCATGACGCAAAGCTCATTTACTGACATAGATTAACTTAAGCTATTTTATACTATGGGTCAACAAGTCAGAATCCTGAATCATACCCAGGGCTGATGCAGCTGAAACCAATATAAATCTATTTCATATAAATTTATATTTAACTGCTAATTAAAAAACAACTTTACAGATAGGTTTCATGTTTTAATGGAAAGTTTTTAACTGAGGCAGCTCTACAGCACATATATGGAGTCGGAAATCCGGTCTTTTGCCGCCCCTCTTAGCACCCCAGAGGGGCGGCAATGGCGGCGGCAAGCACTTGCGCCCGGGTGGCCAGCTTTCAGCGCCCCGCTGGGAAACTCGGTGCCGGAATCAACAGGGCACAGAGCAGTACCACCCGGTAGAGGCGAGCTGGTGTGCAAAGCCCTGGTTGCAACATCGGCTCGATTTTTGGTTGCTACCCGATCCATAGCGCTCTGTAGTACATCCTGGTGGGAACGCCTGTGAAAGCGGGCGGTCCAAGCCGTAGTGACCACAGTGAGGTAAATAATGCCGACCTCAGGTAAGTGTGATTGGGTTTTTTTGCAATTTATGTTGTGGTCGCATGAGCTATTTATTGGGAATGTTTTTGGTATCTCTTTTCAGTTTTTTTTCTTCCCAGGCCTCCTGTTTAGCTCGGGATTTTCGCTTGCTCAGCCGGCCTAGAACCCTAAAAGAGGTGTGCAACACCTCCCTTAGTGCCCCGCTCCAAACTCCGGGACCAACTGATAAATTTTGCGGCGGTAGTCGCAAACCATTTGCCGGCGCAAAATTTACCGCTCTGCCCGGGATAACGCCGCAACTGAGATGCGACCGAATTTCCACCCCGCAGTGTTCTTATGTTCTATCCCTATATTAACAACTCTAATGCCATCAGAGGCAGTGTCTCTTTGAGAGATATTTTTACTTGGTGCCTCCACCTTCTGAGTGCAAATATATGCAGCAGCCACTAGCACATAGATTTCATCCACCAAACTGAGTCTGGCCACAGGTGGGCTTACCTCTTATAAGAACATAAGAAACAAGAGCAGGAGTAGGCCATACGGCCCCTCGAGCCTGCTCTGCCATTCAATATCATGGCTGATCTGATCTTGGACTCAGCTCCACTTCCCTGCCCGCTCCCCATAACCCCTTATCCCCTTATCGATTAAGAAACTGTCTATTTTTGTCTTAAATTTATTCAATGTCCCAGCTGCCACAGCTCTCTGAGGCAGCAAGTTCCACAGATTAACAACCCTCTGAGAGAAGAAATTTCTCCTCATCTCTGTTTTAAATGGGCGGCCCCTGATTCTAAGATCGTGCCCTTGAATTTCCCCCATCAGTGGAAACATCCTCTCTGCATCCACCCTCATAATCTTATACATCTCAATAAGATCACCTCTCATTCTTCTGAATTCCAATGAGTAGAGGCCCAATCTCCTCAACTTTTCCTCATAATTCAACCCCCTCATCCCCGGAATCAACCTAGTGAACCTTCTCTGAACTGCCTCCAAAGCAAGTATATCCTTTTGTAAATATGGAAACCAAAACTGCCTGCCCTATCTGACCTGTCCAGGTACAAATAGCATATGAGATAATCATTGCAAGGAAAAATTGCTGTGTGTGTGAGGTGTATACATAGAGGAATGGGGTGGAGCAGTGGTGTAGACACTGCCCTTTAGGTTCATATCAAGCCCAGAATTATCTGTCTACTGGTTACAAGGCTCTTATGCGAAATGACATTGGACTGTCTCAATCCAGCTTCTAGAGGCATGGCCTCAATGTACAAAACTGTCCCTAATTGGCAATGTCACTCACAGAGACTACAGGATAGCTGGCGTGGAGAAAACTGCCATACTAGTGCAGTAGATGTGCTCCTCTGATTTTCGAGCAGAGTGAAGGAAGCTTTATTCTGTATCCAGCTATGGTATACCTAAATTGAGAGTGCTTGATGCTGACACTGAATAGCTCAAATGGGAAGAGTTCCACTCCCCAGCACTAACATTCATCAACTTGCTGAGTATAAAAAATATATTTTTAATGAAAGAGGTGGTACACATGCTAAATGCATATTCATTTAGTTGTGTTGTGCATTGGCACTAGCTAACCAAATTGTTTACTTTAACCCTTTTGAATTTGTGCAAAATTAGCTGTGCAATTGACATACAGACACAACATTAACATTTATTTTGCTTGCAAAGGGTGTATTAAGCAGCAAGTAAATAAACTCATTTTAGTTGGTAGCACTTTCCCCAGAAAGGATGACGGTTTAAGCCCCACTCCTCGACTTCAACATTTAGTCTAGGGTAATACTCCAGTGCAGTGTTGCTGCAGGTGCTATCCTTTGGAGGAGCCATTAAACTTAAACAGATTTTAAAGATCCCACAAAGTTTTTCTGGCGTCCTGGCCAACAACCTTCCTTCAAACAACACTGCTGTTGGTGGAATCTTGATGTGTTCAAAATGGCTGCTGCTTTTGCTTACATAACAGTCAAAAAATAATTTAGTGTATTTGAAAATTTCTGAGAGACATGATAAGGTGCTGTATAGAAACATAGAAACATAGAAAATAGGTGCAGGAGTAGGCCATTCGGCCCTTCTAGCTTGCACCGCCATTCAATGAGTTCATGGCTGAACATTCAACTTCAGTACCCCATTCCTGCTTTCTCGCCATACCCCATATAAAAAGTGTACTTTATATATTTCATGAGAAAGTGTGCTTTGCATCTATCTTCACTAGAGAAGAGGATGCTGTCAATGTAGCAGTAAAGGACGAGGTAGTTCCAATATTGGTAGGATAAAAATAGATAAAGAGGAGGTACTTAAACGTTTGCCAATCCTCAAAGTAGAAATGTCACTTGGTCCGGATGGGATGTATAATATATGCACCTGTGAGTATGCTCACAGGTTTGTAGAGCTGTTGCATTGTGAGTGACCAGTCAGTTGGGTCTAGGTCATCTACAATGAGGTATGTAGTTGTGAGCCTAGTGGATGAACTGGTAATATGTAGTATGATTGTTAAATCTTTGTTAATAGCCCAACTAGTTCCTAACAGCAATCTGTTGCTATGAATTCTTAAGCAAAGAACGCATAAAGCAAATACATTACAGGATCCATCCTAGGCTATTGAGGGAAGTAAGGGTGGAAATTGTGGAGGCTCTATGCACAATCTTCCAATCCTCCTTGGATATGGGGGTGGTTCCAGAGGACTGGAGGATTGAAAATGGTACACCACTGTTTAAAAAAGGGAGAGGGATAAATGCGGCATCTACAGGCCAGTCAGCTTAAAGTCGGTGGTGGGGAAACTTTCAGGACAAAATTAATTGGCATTTGGAAACTTATGGGCTAATAAATGAAAATCAAATCAGATTTGTTCAAGGTAAATTGTGTTTGACTAATTTGGTTCTTTGATGAAATAAAGGAGAGGATTGATGAGGGTAGTGCAATTGATGTGTATATGGACTTTCAAAAGGTGTTTGACAAAGTACCACATAATACATTCGCAAAATTAAAGGGACTGTGGTAGTATGGATACAACATTGGCTAAGGGACAGAAAGCAGAGAGTAGTGGTGAACAGTTGTTTTTTCAAACTGGAGGGAAACATACAATGGTGTTCCCCAGAAGTCGGTCTTAGGACCACTGCTCTTTTTGATATATATTAATGACCTGTAGTAAACAATGAGAAGTATAGTAACAGGTTTCAGGAGGACATAGAGAGTGAAATGGGCAGACCCATGGCAGATGAAATATAACACAGTGAAGTATGAAGTGATACATTTTGGTAGGAAGAATGAGGAGAGGCAATATAAACTAAATGATACAATCTTAAAGGGGGTGTCAGAACACAGTGACCTAGGGGTGTATATACACAATTTCTTGAAGGTAGCCGGACAAGTTGTGAAGACTGTTAAAAAAAGCATATGGGATCCTTGGCTTTATTAACAGTGCACAAAAGCAAGTAAATATTGATGAACCTTTATAAACAACTGGATAGGCCTCAGCTGGAGTATTGTGTTCAAGCCTGGGCACCACACTTTAGAAAGGATGTCAAGTCCTCGGAGAGGGTACAGAAGAGATTTACCAGAATGGTAGCAGGAATGAGGGACTTCAGTTATGTGGAGAGACTGGAGAAGTTGGAATTGTTCTCCTTAGAGCAGAGAAGATTAAGAGGATATTTGACAGAGTTGTTGAATATCATTAATAGTTTTGAAAGAACAAATAAAGAGAAACTGTTCCCAGTGGCAGAAATGTCGGTAACCAGAGGACACATTTAAGGTGATTGCCAAAAGAACCAGAGTTGACATAGGGAAACATTTTTTACACAGCGAGTTGTTGTGATCTGGAATGCACTGCTTGAAAGGGTGGTGGAAGCAGATTCGATAGTAACATTCAAAGGGGAATTGGATAAATACTTGAAGGGAAAAAAAATGTAGGGCTTCAGGGAAAGAGCGGGGGAGTGGGACTAGTTGGATAGCTCTATCAAAGAGCATATTGGGCCAAATGGCCTCCTTCTGTGCTGTATCATTCTATGATTGTATGATATATATATATATAGGTATAATTAAAAATTGAGACAAAGGGCTTATTTACTTATTGCCTAATAACACTGCGTAGCTCCAAAAAAATCACAGGCATTGAGGCACACTCCCACTTTAAGTTGTGCAGGAGTGCGACAGAAGTCCTTTGAAGCTGGATACAATGGCCTGGGCCTGCACTGCTACGTTCTGTCTATGTCCATCCCAAACATGGTCCTCTGCATCAGAGGAGGTGTGGTCAAGGAAAGAGACTCCTCGGCTGGGAGTTTCCTCAGCTTTGGCCTGGGATCCACCAGGCGTCCAGTACACATAGAAACATAGAAAATAGGTGCAGGAGTAGGCCATTCAGCCCTTCAAGTCTGCACTACCATTCAATATGATCATGGCTGATCATGCAACTTCAGTAGCCCATTCCTGCTTTCTCTCCATACTCCTTGATCCCTTTAGCTGTAGGGGCCACATCTAACTCCCTTTTGAATATATCTAACGAACTGGCCTCAACAACTTTCTGTGGTAGAGAATTCCACAGGTTCACAATTCTCTGAGTGTAAAAGTTTCTCCTCATCTTGGTCCTAAATGGCTTACCCCTTATCCTTAGACTGTGACCCCTGGTTCTGGAATTCCCTAACATCGGGACATTCCTCCTGCATCTAACCTGTCCAATCCCATCAGAATTTTATATGTTTCTATAAGATCCCCTCTCATTCTTCTAAATTCCGGTGAATATAAGCCTAGTTGATCCAGTCTTTCTTCATATGTCAGTCCTACCATCCCGGGAATCAGTCTGGTGAACCTTCGCTGCCTTCCCTCAATAGCAAGAATGTCCTTCCTCAGATTAGGAGACCAAAACTGTACACAATATTCAAGGTGAGGCCTCACCAAGGTCCTGTACAAATGCAGTAAGACCTCCGTGCTCCTATACTCAAATCCTCTCGCTATGAAGGCCAACATGCCATTTGCCTTATTCACTGCCTACTGTACCTGCATGCCAATTTTCAATGACTGATGTACCATGACACCCAGGTTTCATTGCACCTCCCCTTTTCCTGAAGCATTGGAACCGGTTCTGGGGGAGGTGGGACCAGTACAAACCGGACGGTCTGCACCTGGGCAGGACCGGAACCAATGTCCTAGGGGGAGTGTTTGCTAGTGCTGTTGGGGAGGAGTTAAACTAATGTGGCAGGGGGATGGGAACCAATGCAGGAGACAGAGGGAAACAAAATGGAGACAGAAGCAAAAGACAGAAAGGAGATGAGTAAAAGTGGAGGGCAGAGAAACCCAAGGCAAAAAACAAAAAGGGCCAATGTACAGCAAAATTCTAAAAGGTCAAAGTGTAATAAAAAGGCAAGCCTGAAAGCTCAGTGCCTCAATGCGAGGAGTATTCGGAACCCAGGAGAGGGCTCTGAGCTAGTTAGAGTGGGTGAGAGCGCAGATGAACAGGACCCCAAGAAAGAATGCAAAAGGCAGGAGGCAACAGAGCAGAGTAGCACTGGGGTAAGTGTAAACCACAAGGTGATAGGAAGGGACAATATGTATGAATATAAAGGGGCTGCACAAGGGGTCAAAACTAAAAATCATGGTTTAAAAACTAGTATTAAAACACTTTACCTAAACGCACGCAGCATTTGAAATAAAGTAAATGAGTTGTCGGCACAAATCATTACAAATGGGTATGATTTGGTGGCCATTACAGAAACGTGGTTGCAGGGTGGCCAAGACTGGGAATTAAACATACAGGGGTATCTGACAATTCGGAAGGATAGACAAGAAGGGAAAGGAGATGGGGTAGCTCTGTTAATAAAGGATGATATCAGGGCAGTTGTGAGAGATGATATTAGCTCTAATGAACAAAATGTTGAATCATTGTGGGTGGAGATTAGAGATAGTAAGGGGAAAAAGTCACTGGTGGGCGTAGTTTATAGGCCCCCAAATAATAACTTCACAGTGGGGCGGACTATAATAAGGGAATAATAGAGGCATGTGAAAAAGGAATGGCAGTAATCATGGGGGATTTTAACCTACATATTGATTGGTCAAATCAAATCGCACGGGGTAGCCTGGAGGAGGAATTCATAGAATGCATACGGGATTGTTTCTTAGAACAGTATGTTACAGAACCTACAAGGGAGCAAGCTATCTTAGATCTGGTCCTGTGTAATGAGACAGGAATAATAAATGATCTCCTAGTAAAAGATCCTCTCGGAATGAGTGATCACAGTATGCTTGAATTTGTAATACAGATTGAGGGTGAGGAAGTAGTGTCTCAAACAAGCGTACTATGCTTAAACAAAGGGGACTACAGTGGGATGAGGGCAGAGTTAGCTCAAGTAGACTGGGAACACAGACTAAATGGTGGCACAATTGAGGGACAGTGGAGGACTTTTAAGGAGCTCTTTCATAGTGCTCAACAAAAATATATTCCAGTGAAAAAGAAGGGCGGTAAGAGAAGGGATAACCAGCCATGGATAACCAAGGAAATAAAGGAGAGTATCAAATTAAAAACCAATGCGTATAAGGTGGCCAGGGTTAGTGGGAAACTAGAAGACTGGGAAAATTTTAAACGACAGCAAAGAATGACTAAGAAAGCAATAAAGAAAGGAAAGATAGATTACGAAAGTAAACTTGCGCAAAACATAAAAACAGATAGTAAAAGCTTTTACCGATATATAAAACGGAAAAGAGTGACTAAAGTAAATGTTGGTCCCTTAGAAGTTGAGAAGGGGGATTTAATAATGGGAAATGTGGAAATGGCTGAGACCTTAAACAATTATTTTGCTTCGGTCTTCACAGTGGAAGACACAAAAACCATGCCAAAAATTGGTGGTCGCGGGAATGTGGGAAGGGAGGACCTTGAGACAATCACTATCACTAGGGAGGTAGTGCTGGACAGGCTAATGGGACTCAAGGTAGACAAGTCCCCTGGTCCTGATGAAATGCATCCCAGAGTATTAAAAGAGATGGCGGAAGTTATAGCAGATGCATTCGTTATAATCTACCAAAATTCTCTGGACTCTGGGGAAGTACCAGCGGATTGGAAAGCAGCTAATGTAACGCCTCTGTTTAAAAAAGGGGGCAGACAAAAGGCAGGTAACCATAGGCCAGTTAGTTTAACATCTGTAGTGGGGAAAATGCTTGAAGCTATCATTAAGGAAGAAATAGCGGGACATCTAGATAGGAATAGTGCAATCAAGCAGACGCAGCATGGATTCATGAAGGAGAAATCATGTTTAACTAATTTACTGGAATTCTTTGAAGATATAACGAGCATGGTGGATAGAGGTGTACTGATGGATGTAGTGTATTTAGATTTCCAAAAGGCATTCGATAAGGTGCCACACAAAAGGTTACTGCAGAAGATAAAGGTACGCGGAGTCAGAGGAAATGTATTAGCTTGGATGGAGAATTGGCTGGCGAACAGAAAGCAGAGAGTCGGGATAAATGGGTCCTTTTCGGGTTGGAAATCAGTGGTTACTGGTGTGCCACAGGGATCGGTGCTGGGATCACAACTGTTTACAATATACATAGATGACCTGGAAGAGAGGACAGAGTGTAGTGTAACAAAATTTGCAGGTGACACAAAGATTAGTGGGAAAGCGGGTTGTAAAGAGGAGACAGAGAAGCTGCAAAGAGATTTAGATAGGTTAAGCGAATGGGCTAAGGTTTGGCAGATGGAGTACAATGTCGGAAAATGTGAGGTCATCCACCTTGGAAAAAAAAACAGTAAAAGGGAATATTATTTGAATGGGGAGAAATTACAACATGCTGCGGTGCAGAGGGACCTGGGGGTCCTTGTTCATGAATCCCAAAAAGTTAGTTTGCAGGTGCAGCAGGTAATCAGGAAGGCGAATGGAATGTTGGCCTTCATTGCGAGAGGGATGGAGTACAAAAGCAGGGAGGTCCTGCTGCAACTGTACAGGGTATTGGTGAGGCTGCAGCTGGAGTACTGCGTGCAGTTTTGGTCACCTTACTTAAAGAAGGATAAACTAGCCTTGGAGGGGGTACAGAGACGATTCACTAGGCTGATTCCGGAGATGAGGGGGTTACCTTATGATGATAGATTGAGTAGACTTTACTCGTTGGAGTTCAGAAGGATGAGGGGTGATCTTATCGAAACATTTAAAATAATGAAAGGGATAGACAAGATAGAGGCAGAGAGGTTGTTTCCACTGGTCGGGGAGACTAGAACTAGGGGGCACAGCCTCAAAATACGGGGGAGCCAATTTAAAACCGAGTTGAGAAGGAATTTCTTCTCCCAGAGGGTTGTGAATCTGTGGAATTCTCTGCCCAAGGAAGTAGTTGAGGCTAGCTCATTGAATGTATTCAAATCACAGATAGATAGATTTTTAACCAATAAGTGAATTAAGGGTTATGGGGAGCGGGCGGGTAAGTGGAGCTGAGTCCACGGCCAGATCAGCCTTGATCTTTTTGAATGGCGGAGCAGGCTCAAGGGGCTAGATGGCCCACTCCTGTTCCTAATTCTTATGTTCTTATGTTCCTAATCTGTCACCATTCAGATAATATTCTGTCTTCCTGTTTTTGCCACCAAAGTGGATAACCTCACATTTATCCACATTATACTGCATCTGGCATGCAATTTCCCACTCACCTAACTTGTCCAAGTCACCCTGCAGCTTCTTAGCAACCCCCTCACAGCTCACACTGCCACCCAGCTGGGTGAAAGGAGGTGCACTGGTCTTCTGACAGGCAGAATTATGGCCCAAATGGCGGTCAAGGCCATGACTTTCTGAAGGACTCTGATAGGCTTCCGGCCTGAGTGCCACCTTTTCAAGAGGATTTGTAGGCCTATTAAAATCTTCCATTTCAGCTGGGTCGCCGCTTTGTATGTAAGTGGTAGGCATTCACCGCTTCTACAGACCGCTGCTCTGACGGGTGCCTATAATACAGGTATTATATACCTGTATATAATTTCCCTAATGTAAATTGGGGAAATTACTTCTGACCCCATGCTAAAAATGATTCAAATACACAACCCTCTAGGTCTTTAGCATTTATTTTTCTTTATCAAAATGTTTTGGTTTAATTTTTGGTGTGGTTCTCTGACTTTACCGTAGCAGCTATAATGCTGAATAATGAAAGGTTCGATAACAAAGGAAAAACAAACAATTTTGTGGGATTAATAGCAGTCACAGCCAATCAGCACCCACCTTTAAGAATATTCAGGATTCCTCCCAATGTTTCAACTCACTAGTTGTTGAGTCTTACAGATGAGGAAGAACCCAGATTTGATCGCCAATTTGTCTTGAGTTAGCTGAACTCATCCATGGTGGCAGTACGGGAGCTACAATTCACCTCACTTTTCCTGGTTTAGTGAGACAAAATCAACCAGTGTTGCCACACCTGTCAGGTTTGTGTGGATATAGACATCCAGTGAGGACAAGATTTGGCTCCACTGTGGTCTGACCAGAACACTGTACAGTTTGGTCATGACTTCTTCTGACTAGTACCCGACTGTTTTGCATTGAATCTACCAAACGTTCTATGTCTCTTTCAACTTCAGCCTTAGCTATTTCAACATCATTCATGGAGTATGTGTGTTACCCATTTCTCCTTCCTATGCAGTACTTCCTATCTGCCTGTTCAAGTGGATGGAAAAGGTCCCATCGCAGTATTCGAAGAGCAGGGGAGTTTTCACGGTGTTCTGGACAACAACACCACCAAAACAGATTATCTGGTCATTTATCTCATCACTATTGATGGTGCATTTGCATACAAAGCAACAGTGAGTACACTTCAAAAGTTGATTGTGAAGCACTTTGGGATGTCCTCATGTCGTGAAAGGCACTATATAAATGTAAGTTCTTTCTTTCTTCCTTACATATTTTGTCCAGGTGATTTCCTTCTGCTTTTCTCCTAGGGAATGCTCAATTCCCAGGAGCAAAACAGTGGAAAATGGGGCAGAGACTCATAGTTGCCAAAGGTTCTCTCCTGGGTGGCGGAACGGAGAATCTACAACTATTCAAAGCACTTGGATATGGGGTGGGAGCCAATCCCAGTGCTGGATGCACCCCATTTCGAATTTCGAAGAGTACCCCAAAAAAGTACATGCCCCCATCAGATTGGAGGAGTTTAGAGGGGTAGACAGCAAAGCCAGAGAGGAACCAAAAAGGTAAGTGCCCTTTTTCTCCAAGAACCCAATTAATTCTTTGGGTCTGGTTGCTGCTTTTGGATCCTGAACCAAGAGCTGTTAGCGTGCCTCAGGCATGCAGCACCTGTTGGATTTCCATCTCCAAACTTCTGCCAAGGGGTGGGCCTACACCTAGGTATGCTGGGCCGAAGTTAATGACTTGTACTTGGGTTCATGTCAGGACACACTGAAGAGGGAGAAAAATCAGCCCTATAATGATTTATTATAAGTTGTATTAAACCAGAGGCCATAGCTCTGATCTTAACTCTGAGGCACATTCTGAGGGGGGGCACGGGCGGGGAGAGAGAGTGGGGAAAGTTATGAACTGGAAAGCTGGAAATATGTGTTTCCTGAACATCCTACAGTTTTTAACTGTAGTACGTCTTTTAACTTTCTTCTGTAGGTTTCCCATTCACAGCCAGCCTGATTGAAAGGGAGTTTGCCTGTTTGACGGGAAAGCCTACAGCACAAGGCCGCAGCCAAGCAGAGAGTAGGTAGGTCTAGTGGGAGTTGGGAGGGATCATAGGGGAAAGGGTGGTGGTTGGGTGGGGCTCCGATCACGGGATAGCGGCAGATGGTGGTCAGGGGGTCCGATCACATGGGGGGGGGGGGGGAGGGGGTCCAGTCGCGAGAAGCAGACAGATTGCGGGGGAAAAGAGTTTGCTGGTAAGCTTGTTGGACCTGGAGGAAACACTCCTGCTCTTCCTGGTGCTTCAAAGACACTTACCTTATGGACTTAGCCCTTCTCGCCTCATAAGAACATAAGAAATAGGAACATGAGTAGGCCATTTGGTCCCTCGAGCCTGCTCTGCCATTCAATAAGATCAGGGCTGATCTGATCCTGGCCTCAACTCCACTTCCCTGCCCGCTCCCCATAACCCTTGACTCCCTTATCTTTCACCTTACCTTTCACCTGCCAGGTTTCCTGAGGCCTGGGAAACCCAGTCGACTGTGGTTAAAAATAGGACCACTGTTAAAATGAAGGCATGCCTCATTAAAATATTTAAATGACCATCCTGCTTTCCTGAAAGCGGATTGGTCGTCCACCCCTCATCCTGCCTCCGTTAAAACCAGAAGTGGGCGGGTTCGAGGCGGGTTGGGTTCCTGTTTCAGATTTTTAGCTTTTATTCCACCCACCCAATCCAAACTTATCCATATCTGGGGTTGAAATACCCCTTGTAACATTTTAATGGAATTAATGTAGACAGCTCCAGTTGAACAACAAATGATGGGCCAAAGCGCCTAATTCTGTGCTGTAAATTCTATGAGATATGTTCTTTCTGACATGAGGGTAAATCAAGTGTTAAAATAGATCCGGGGGCTGGATTTTCCGCTCCTGGCCGCCTGAGGTCTTCTGGGCGGGTGACGAGCTTCCAGCGCCCTGCGACGCGAGCATTAACGCCCGGAAAAGGTGAGTAGGTGTGCAACGTTCCGGTTGCAACACCGGATCAATTTTTGACTCCTGCCCGACCCATAGTGCTGCGTAGAACACCTTGCAGGCGTTCCAAACTGTAGTGGCTGCAGTAAAGTAAGTCATGTCGACCTCAGGTAAGTGTGATTGTTTTTTCTTTTTTTCTGTGATTTATCTTGTGGTGGAATGGGTTATGTATTGGGAATATTTTTGGTGTTTTTTTTCAGGTTTCTTTTTTCTCCCCAGGCCTCCCCAGGCCAGCTGCTTAGCTCAGGATTTTTGCATGCTCAGCCAGCTTAGCGGCCTAAGGGAGGTGTGCAACGCCTCCCTTATCATTCCGCCCCACACTCAGGGCCCAGCTGCCCAATTTTCTGACTGAGGTGCAAACTTTTTCCAGGCAATATCAGTGCTGCCCCACCATCATTAACGCCTTGAAATCCTAAAAGCCGAAAATCCAGCCCTAATGTTTTCAGCCTTAAACAAACAATAAGGTAAAAGAGAGGGTTGATGAGGGTAATGCGGATAGTGTACATGGATTTCCAAAAGGCATTCAACAAAGTGCCACATAATAGGCTTGCCACCAAAATTAAAGCCCAATGGAATAAAAGAGCCAGTGGTAGCCTGGATATGAAGTTGGTGAAGTGATAGGAAATAGAGAGTAGTGGTCAACGGTTGTTTTTCATACTGGAGGAGGGTATACAGTGCTGTTCCCAAGGGTCGGTTCTAGGACCACTGTTTTTCTTAATATGTGTGCATAAATCGTTGAAGGTGGCAGGGCAGGTTGAAAAAGCAGTTAAAAAGGCTTATGGGTTCCTGGGCTTCAGAAATAGAGGTATAGAGTACAAAAGTGTGGAAATTCTGAAGAACCTGTATAAAACATTGGTTCGACCCCAACTGTGTCCATTTCTGGGCACCACACTTTAGGAAGAATGTGAAGGCTTTAGAGAAGGTGCAGAAAAGATTTATGAGAATGTTTCCAGGAATGAGGGACTTCAGTTATGTTGATAGACTGGAGAAGCTGGGGTTGTTCTCCTTGGAGCAGAGACGATTGAGGAGAGATTTGATCGGGGTGTTCAAAGTCATGAAGGGTCTGGACAGAAGGAAATTTTTCCAATTAGCAGAACCAGAGGACACAGATTTAAGGTGATTGTCAAAGGAACCAAAGGCAAAGTAAGAAAAAACTTTTTTGCACAGCGAATAGTTAAGACCTGGAATGCACTGCTGGAAAGGATGGTGGAGGCAGACTCAATTTTATCTTTTGAAAGGGAGACAGATAAGTATCTGAAGGAAAAAAAACTTGCATGGCTACGGGGAAAGGGCAGGGAGTGGGACTAGCTGAGAGTCGGCATGGGCTTGATGGGCTGAATGGTCTTCTTCCGTGTTGTAACCATTCTATGATTCTATGAAACACTTTCTCCATTAATTTTCTGTTTCTGAGTTTAGTTACTTTTTTATTTCGATTGAAAAAAACCATGCTTCCTTTGAGTAGCAGTAGAGCTCTTAGCCAAATAAAGTCCTCAATAATCTGGAATTTACTTTTCCCTGGCACTCCTTTCTCTCAGTACAAAACTATTGCCTTTACATAGATGGAAAATCACAGCCTCCCTTGTAAATCTTGTTGCAGTGTTTTTACGTGTGTGTTGTGTCAGGTAAGGGGAAGCCAGTACTTACCTGATGTGACCCACCAGTTCAATCAGCTTATGACTAAAGAAGTAAGCGGTCAGTTCCGATATATGGCTTAGGACCGAGCAGATTCCAAAGAGTGTAGTGGTCCCGTTCAGGTCCTCCAGATGCCAGTAGAGGAACGTAAATACAAAGCCATAACCAAAGCCCATGAACCAGGCCACAAATAGCACGGAACCATACTGCACACTGCAAATCATTCTAAATAGCAGCCTGAATTCAAATGTTTTCTTTCCCGTGCTCTTGGAGTCTTCAGCATTGTCAGTGTTTCCAGAATCTTCCACTGAAGAATTCTGAGCCACTTGCTGAATTTCAATAATTTCTTCTTTTTTATTCTCCTCAGTTTTTAAATGACTGTAGTCAAATCTGAATTGAGTCGACACAATTAGTGCTATAGACATCAAAACCCCAAAAACAATAAAAGTTATTCTGTAATTCTTGTAATCAGGTATTTGACAGCCTTGACCTTGTATAGAAACTTCAATGTGCGTGTGGTCAATTGAGATGCCAACTGCCAGCATGGTAATGCCCCATCCTAATGAGCCCCACATTCGCTGCAATCCGTAGCGGTCTCTATGTTTGCCGAGATATTGTAGGGTAACGGTGTCTACGATAGTGACTGCTGGTGCACTAAAGAACTCTCCGACTATAACAACCAACAAAATTAGTAGGAAAATATTTTCAACTTCTGCCAAGTCAAAAGTGATCAATTTGTCAGGCTTTGCTGTTGTGGCAGACGTGCTGCTGGCAGTGGTGGAATGCAAGGTCCTGTTTGGATTTGTGGTTGCTGTTGAATTGTCAGCATCTGGAGCAGCTCTTTCCTGTAAAATGTGGCTTTGTTCTGCATTGACCAAGGGAAAAGAAAAATCGAGATCGCCCACATATCCAAAAGGTTGGTTTGCTAATATGTCCCTCTGTATCCGACTTCTGTTGGACTTGTTTTGGACAGAGTGATTTGTAGGTACAGCAGTGGGTAATGTTGAAAGAGTAGAGAAATTTGAAGGAGATGTGGTAGGCACTGGATTCCTTGATTCACACCTCATAGTGGCAGGTTTCACAAAACCAATTCCAAGGTTGAAGACAATCCAACACATAACTGAAAACAGAAGGACAATCTTCCCTTTTCTAAATCGATCTGCTATAACTCCCCAGAATGGTGCACTGCAGAATTCTATAAAGTACCTTATCCCCACCAAAAGTCCACCTTGGCTTGCCAACATACCAAGCTGTTTGTAATACAGAGGTAGCAATGGGTATAATGATCCATATCCAGAGTAGAAGAAGAAGTAAAACACCTTGGAAATAAGAAGATCATTACTTATTTTTATACAGCGTCTCTCCAACCAGTCCTGTTCCTCTGTTTCTGTTGCTTCTGTTCCCAAATGGATTGGATCAAGAGGTGGTTCATTCTGTGCTTCTATTGACAGAGTGTTGAAAGGTTCGGCAAGGATATATTTTCTCTTCTGGTCCTCTTCGTCATCAGAAAGGATGGCAACTCTGTCATCACTCGCCATAGTTAATTGGTGTGGTGTTCAGATTCCTACACTGGCCTACAAAGAAGAAGGAAACATTTAGAATATTCGTCATGTGTATATAAAAGTAAAGTCTTAAATTTCACTTAGTACTACTGTTAGAGATCAGGGATGCCTAAAAATGTATAAAACTGATATAAATGCTGTGTTTAAATCGTTATTTTGAACTGCAGACGGAAAGACTATTCGAATCAGATAAATGCTTAGAAATGGAGGATGTAGTTCTTTGTACTGTATACAATTTCCCTGTTGCTAAGCAATTGTTGTTTTTAAGTTAAGACTTGAACCTTATTTATGTATCTTTAAGTCAATTTGTTTCGGAAAGACTTTGAAAGGATGGAAATTGAGAGAGTTAACATAAACATGTTGCTACGTCGTAAAAGAGATAACGACACTGGGGCAAGCAGTTTTCTGGTTTGGCTCCATGGGATCAAAGGAGACGAGAGAGCTGAGAGAGATTTCCACAGGAAGAAACCCTGGGTTAGTGTAAACAAAGTGACATTTGGTCAAAATCGTAAGACATCTTTAGGGCGGGCTTTGTTTCAAGAATCGAGACAAAGAACTAGAAGTCTTATTGGATATTAAGGTTTTAGGGAAACCTCTATAGGTCAAAAGGTCTTGCCAATATCTAGGGTCAGGCCCACCCCTAAAAAGAGAATAAAAGTAACACTTGGAGATCTTTTAGCCACAAATGGTGTGAGGGGAGAGCAAAACAAAAGTCGAGCTGGTCGAACACTTTTCGAGTGATCCCATGCTCTAGACAGAAAAAAGACTGCAAGCTAGAGAACTGCTCATGTGCACCAGCCATTTGTCTGATTGGGATCGGTATTAACTATCTATTACGGATGTATGATTTTGCTATATAATTAATGTGTTATATTCTGTCTTAAACTCTGATTAAACACAATATATCCACCAGATTGATTTTACAGTCGATCCTGATTATTAAAGTGACTAGAAATTGGCTTAAACTTGCCATATTTCTAACACTTAAGGGGAAGCTAGATAAGTTCATGAGGGGAAAAGGAATAGAAGGTTATGCTGATAGGGCTAGATGAAGGGTGGGAGGAGGCTCGTGTAAAGCATAAACATGGCACAGATCAGTTAGGCTGAATGCCATGTTTCTGGATGGCCTGGATTTCAGGAAGAACTCTCTTGTTCTCAATTTGTGGCATCGAGTAGGATGGATTAGATTAGTCAAGTAGCTCAATAAATGGTGCACCTTATTCCATTTGTTGAGAAGATGCCATTCTTGTATTTATTTCATTTTTATTTAAATCTAAAGTGCTTTGTTTTAAATATATTCAGTGCAGGCTGGGATCTAACACGGGACCTAGCCAGTTGGGCCATAAGGGGAAACACATTTAGTTCTTTAAATTCCCCAACGAAGGTCGAAATTCCTCATTTAATGATAAAATTAAATTCAAATATAGTCACATAACCTTTTCTATCAATTTTAGAATTTAAAGACAGTGCTTGTAACCATTCATCAGGACCAGGGGCATCAAATTATTCATCTTTAAATGGAGGAGTAGATGAAATTCCTCATTTTTGCAATGAACAGATTGTCTGTTTTCTCAATAATTAATGGTCCGCTAATGAAATTGCAGAAATGCACAGCCTCCATGTGTTTCTGAAAAAAATGATTTTGTTTTTGAGCCATTAATTACAGAGAAAAACAGGCATTCTTCTTTATTATCATTAAAGGAGAAATGTCAACTCTCGTTGGGAGACTGAAAAATACTAAATGAGTTAACTGATCTTGGTAGGGATGCTACAATTGACATCTGTACCTCTGGATTAGGCCAGGGAATTGACCAAGATTTCTGTTCTTGGTCACTATTCTGCAATTCTCACTGAAAGTGTGTGTGTGTGTGTGTGTGTGTTTGTGTGTGCATCTATATGAATACAGAATGTGAGGTCAGAATCAGAGTCAGATGTGATGTCTTGCATGGTCAAATTCATCATCTGATTTACACATGAATAATGGCCACTTGAGTGAGGATAAAAGAGTGTGCAGTGTCCATTTAATTTTACCCCAACTAGGAATAAAGAAAGGAGGAGAAGAGTGGGGGAAAAGTGATGGAGGAAGATTAAAAAATTGAACAATCTGAAATGAAAAATCTAAGTTGCAGTAGCAGGACAACAAGCCATGTCTGCCATTGGTTAGACTTGGCCTTGCCCGTTTAATTGCAATGGAATTTTGCACTGCAAGTGTGGGTTGATAATGTCGCAGCGAGTGAAACATCTGGGACCTGAGTAAACAGGGCAAGCAACTGTGTATCTCCTTAACCAATCAGATTGACGAATTTTGAAATTAATCATGCAAGGATTGAGAAGGAATTGTAAATTAGAGTGGCTGAATTCAATGTCAAATCAGGTATTGAAAGGGAAATAAAGAAAGGGAAAGAAAGATTGGATTAAGAGAGAGAAAAGGGACTGAAAGGAAAAGTTAAAAAAATTACTTTATATTTGTCTTTTTTTAAATCTCCAACAGCAATTAAAACCTGAAGAAATGAGACTACACATTTGTAATAATTAATTTTCAGTGTCAGAGAGATTGTTTGACAGTAATTAACACTCATCATATCGTTAAGAGAGTACTTAGACTGAAATGGACAAGACTTAACATAGAATTACATGGAATTTACAGCACAGAAACAGGCCATTTGTCCCAACTGTTCTATACCGTGTTTATGCTCTATACGAGCCTCCTCCCACCCTTCATCTAGCCTTATCAGCATAACCTTCTATTCATTTTCCCCTCATGAACTTATCTAGCTTCCCCTTAAATGCATAGAAACATAGAAACATAGAACATAGAAAATAGGTGCAGGAGTAGGCCATTCGGCCCTTCTAGCCTGCACCGCCATTCAATGAGTTCATGGCTGAACATTCAACTTCAGTACCCCATTCCTGCTTTCTCGCCATACCCCTTGATTCTCCTAGTAGTAAGGACCTCATCTAACTCCTTTTTTAATATATTTAGTGAATTGGCCTCAACAACTTTCTGTGGTAGAGAATTCCACAGGTTCACCACTCTCTGGGTGAAGAAGTTCCTCCGCATCTCGGTCCTAAATGGCTTACCCCTTATCCTTAGACTGTGACCTCTGGTTCTGGACTTCCCCAACATTGGGAACATTCTTCCTGCATCTAATCTGTCTAACCCCGTCAGAATTTTAAATGTTTCTATGAGGTCCCCTCTCATTCTTCTGAACTCCAGTGAATACAAGCCCAGTTGATCCAGTCTTTCTTGATAGGTCAGTCCCGCCATCCCGGGAATCAGTCTGGTGAACCTTCGCTGCACTCCCTCAATAGCAAGAATGTCCTTCCTCAGGTTAGGAGACCAAAACTGTACACAATACTCCAGGTGTGGCCTCACCAATGCCCTGTACAACTGTAGCAACACCTCCCTGCCCCTGTACTCAAATCCCCTTGCTATGAAGGCCAACATGCCATTTGCTTTCTTAACCGCCTGCTGCACCTGCATGCCAACCTTCAATGACTGATGTACCATGACACCCAGGTCTCTTTGCACCTCCCCTTTTCCTAATCTGTCACCATTCAGATAATAGTCTGTCTCTCTGTTTTTACAACCAAAGTGGATAACCTCACATTTATCCACATTATACTTCATCTGCCATGCATTTGCCCACTCACCTAACCTATCCAAGTCGCTCTGCAGCCTCACAGCATCCTCCTCGCAGCTCACACTGCCACCCAACTTAGTGTCATCCGCAAATTTGGAGATACTACATTTAATCCCCTCATCTAAATCATTAATGTACAGTGTAAACAGCTGGGGCCCCAGCACAGAACCTTGCGGTACCCCACTAGTCACTGCCTGCCATTCTGAAAAGTACCCATTTACTCCTACTCTTTGCTTCCTGTCTGACAACCAGTTCTCAATCCATGTCAGTACACTACCCCCAATCCCATGTGCTCTAACTTTGCACATTAATCTCTTGTGTGGGACCTTGTCGAACGCCTTCTGAAAGTCCAAATATACCACATCAACTGGTTCTCCCTTGTCCACTCTACTGGAAACATCCTCAAAAAATTCCAGAAGATTTGTCAAGCATGATTTCCCTTTCACAAATCCATGCTGACTTGGACCTATCATATCACCTCTTTCCAAATGCACTGCTATGACATCCTTAATAATTGATTCCATCATTTTACCCACCACCGATGTCAGGCTGACCGGTCTATAATTCCCTGTTTTCTCTCTCCCTCCTTTTTTAAAAAGTGGGGTTACATTGGCTACCCTCCACTCTATAGGAACTGATCCAGAGTCAATGGAATGTTGGAAAATGACTGTCAACGCATCCACTATTTCCAAGGCCACCTCCTTAAGTACTCTGGGATGCAGTCCATCAGGCCCTGGGGATTTATCGGCCTTCAATCCCATCAATTTCCCCAACACAATTTCCCGGCTAATAAGGATTTCCCTCAGTTCCTCCTCCTTACTAGACCCCCCGACCCCTTTTATAACCGGAAGGTTGTTCGTGTCCTCCTTCGTGAATACCGAACCAAAGTACTTGTTCAATTGGTCCGCCATTTCTTTGTTCCCCGTTATGACTTCCCCTGATTCTGACTGCAGGGGACCTACGTTTGTCTTTACCAACCTTTTTCTCTTTACATATCTATAGAAACTTTTGCAATCCGTCTTAATGTTCCCTGCAAGCTTCTTCTCATACTCCATTTTCCCTGCCCTAATCAAACCCTTTGACCTCCTCTGCTGAGTTCTAAATTTCTCTCAGTCCCCAGGTTCGCTGCTATTTCTGGCCAATTTGTATGCCACTTCCTTGGCTTTAATACTATCCCTGATTTCCCTTGATAGCCACGGTTGAGCCTCCTTCCCTTTTTTATTTTTATGCCAGACAGGAATGTACAATTGTTGTAGTTCATCCATGCGGTCTCTAAATGTCTGCCATTGCCCATCCACAGTCAACCCCTTAAGTATCATTTGCCAATCCATCCCAGCTAATTCACGCCTCATACCTTCAAAGTTAGCCTTCTTTAAGTTCTGGACCATGGTCTCTGAATTAACTGTTTCATTCTCCATCCCAATGCAGAATTCCACCATATTATGGTCACTCTTCCCCAAGGGGCCTCGCACATCTATGCTATTCAACTCAACTACTCCATGTGGTAACATATTTCACATTCTAACCACTGTCTGGGTAAAGATGTTTCTCCTGATATTCCATATTGGATTTGTTAGTAACTTGTCATATATTATGGCCCCTTGTTTTTGGACTCCACTACAAGTGGAAACATCTTCTCTATGTCTACCCTATTACAATTTTTAAAAATCTCTGTTAAGTCACCCTTCAGCCTTCTCTTTTCTAGAGAAAGGAGCCTCTGCCTGTTCATCCTTACCCGATAGCGGTATAATTCTAACTTCCATTCTCAGTTCATGCTGAGTTAGCTGATCTTAATTGTGCTGGTAACACATATGACACCATTATCATCAGCATCCCTGAGCTAGTTTGAAAATAAAATATGCCTGTCCAGATGGATATTCAGTGACACCTGAGGTAAACTGCTGAGATGTGTAGACACTGAATGAGAATGGGATGATGCTTTGCTCTGTTGCCCTCCAATCAAAAATCCTTCTGATACTTAGACACACATGTGAAGAATTGGGTGAGACACTGGAGGGCAGCTGGCGCCCGTGGAATTGATTCTAGCAAAGCATTAGTTTGCACAGGAACATCACGCCGTTCACTGCATTTCAATGGTGAGGCAGAGACATTTTCATAAAGCTAACAGCGCATCTCGGACAGCAGCTTTTGGAACCCACGGTTAACCACACATCTGCCCTCACCTGAAGATGTTGTGGCATTTGCACATAAATAACGACAAGTGCTATTAGCCTCACTGTTATGCTGACAGCAAATTATGGCTCGAGAAATCTGTTTTGCAACACATGGCTCCAAAAGAAAAACTCATCCCCTCCAACAAATTCAGAATTACCTCACAGTTGATGTATTAACAATAAAAACACAATGGGCCTGAAATTGTGCTCCCCACGGGCGCGTACTAGGTACGCACGCGCCCGTGGGGTCCCCACAAGTTGCGGGTTAAGGTATGCGAAGTGCATGCCCCTAAACATGACACTTGCGATCTGTCAAAAATTCTATTGACTGAGTGCACGCATGCAAAACTAAAGGGACCTCCACAGGTGGAGAGTTGGGTTATTTGCCCAATTCCTGCCCAGCGAATGTCCTTCGAATTCTTATGACTGATAAAAGCAGGCATAAGTCTTATTTAGACCCTTTAAAATATGTAAATTTATTTTTCATGAAACTACATTTTTGTTTTAAGTAATTAATTAAATTCCATTTTTATTAATTTGAAATATGTGATTTTTTAAAAAAGTCATTTTCAGTGTTCCTGTGTTTTGGGAGGTATTCCAATTCATACTTATGGTGGTTCCGTATATATGGAACTCACATAAGTATGAATGGGGATCTCCCTACTCTGATAGGTTGGGCCTGCCCACGTGATCCCATTTAACTGTGGTCCAATATCAGCTACCAGCTTAAAGGGAGGTGAGGTAACCAGAGCAATTTGTGGAGTACAAGATTATAAAATCCTCATAATTCAGCAGAAAGCAACACTCAATTGCTAGTCTTATTTTGGTCATACTCACACCAGTGTATTTGGGAGATTTGTTTGTGAAGTTGAAGTTAAGGTGTGCTGTTGGAGCAGAGTAGAGAGATTTCTTTACTCTTGAGTCATGTTATAGCTAACTGGGATGAGCTTCATGTCGACACTGGTCCCCAATGTGCAGGGATATTTCATTCCCAGTACAGACAAACCTCATTTAATAAGTGCAAAAACAAAAAAAAAACAACAAACAAATGTTACAATTTCTAAAAATAAAGAATGAAAAGAGCAAAATTCTTGATGCCCTGCTCGCTAATAATGGCTGCACATTCCCACCAGTCGGACCACATTTCTAATTAGGATATAGTATAGTGACAAGCAAAACACTATTGTGTCTCTTATTTTGACACAGTTTGTGACAGTTTTGTCTCTGGGCCAGATAGTTGTGAGGTAGACCACTATACTGAGGTTTGAGCTCACAATCTAGGCTGACACTCCAGTGAAATGTTAAAGATTTGACATTAAACCAAGATCACATTTGTCTATGAATGTTAATATTCCGTAACTCTATTCAAAGCAGAGGAGCCAGGAGCTCTGCCAATGTCTTAGCCAACATGTCTTCCTCTTCCAATGACACCAAACACTGAAATAGATGAACTGGTTGTTCATCGCATGGCTCTTTGTGCAGTGTTTCTGATGTGCAAATGTTGCTCCGTTTACCACATAAAAATTGGCACTGCACTTCAAAAATAATTGATTATGTAAACATTTTGAGATGTTTCAACATGATATGGTTCAATTTTTTTGTCATTCTACCTAAGGCGGTGACAGAGTAGAAATATTTCAATTTTTTTTAAAGTATTTAGCAAAAAACCATGAAGATAAACCCTTTTGCTGTACACCAAACATTTAAAATAAAGAAACATAACTCCTTCGAACAACACCACTTAAAGTACAGTCATTCCTGGGCTGGGGTGGTCACAAAAGACAATACATACTACAAAGCTGATGATAACCAAGATGCTCATATAAAATTAGAATCTCTGATTTATGTCACCTTTTCATTTAATACTCAGAACCTTATTATTTGCACATGTCTTTATAAATTGTGAGGTCATTCCTAACCAATGAGGAACATCAATTGCTAGTAAAAGTTATAATCTCAAATTGCTAAAATCTTCACTCAAATTCAAACTGCATTTAGAATGACTTTGCTTTATAATGAGGCTTACTTAGATTGGCAACAATGGTAAAGCATTTAAAACTCAAGAAGCAAATCTGTTTTGTGGAGGAAACACAATTAAATAAACTTAAAAAAGACAGAGTATAAAACACATTCACTGAGTTTACCGGCTTACGAAAATTAGATCAATCAACATAACAAATCAAGAGTTGTTCAGCCCCACCTCATCCAGTGCCTCATTGTGTGTATCCTGTATATCTCTAAACTGTAGTTGGATAGTCCTGTTTTGGATTGTCTGCTGCTACATCACTAGCTCTTTAAAAATTGCCTTTAACAATAGATTGCTGGATTTGTTTTGGAATAGTTCAATAATGCACAGAGCCAAATCATCATCTGACCACATCAGCAATTAATAATCTTTGTTCATATATTTCACATAATTGCAGCATGTCATATCGAGCTGGCTTTTGCCATGTAATCCTGTTTGAAATTTCATTACGCTATGAAGGCTAAGAAAATGGAAATGGAGAAGAACAGCCAAACCTTGTGAAAAATTAAGCGGATCAAACAATGCTATTGCAAAATAAATAGAATTGAAAAAAGGTTTTCTACCAAATAGTTACTTATCTTCCAAAGTGATAGCTGTGATGCTCAGTACTTATTGAGTTTTAAATGTTTTGGTAAGCCATGAAACAGGAGCGGTACATTTACATAAATCATGACCTCACTGTGGCTGTCACTGTCAGTTCATATCAAACTTGTTTGTTCATTATCACTCCCTGCATTACCAGCCATGACAACTATTAACAGCTGCTATCCCGGTTGCTCTTCATTTGCAATAAAAACCGACATCTGCCGCATCAGTACTTTTTGCTAAACATTGGATAAACATCAAAGTTGATTCAGTGCCACACAAAGCAGGTCTTCCTGATACTGGCACTATAAGTCTGTTACAAAGGCAACTTCATCATATGTTTACAATGAATTATATAGAACCCGAGATGACTATTTTCAGGAAAAAAAAGTCTATTCAAGTGACTACTTTCAGGAGATTGGAATTTAAGAGTTACAAAATAGATCAGAACAGTTTAAAACATAAAGTAGTTGAAAGGCAGTGTTGACATCTCATTTGCCACATGATCCTAAATAAAACAAATGAAAACATTGACACTTACTGGTTTTTCTACGTAAACTATCAATTTATATGCTTTAAAAGTTGTGAAACTGCTGCATAGACGCAGTCTAGGAACAGATATTTGATATAGAATGCTCTGCCTCCTTCAGTGATGTCATGAAGTTCTACTCCAGTGATGTCATGAATAGCAAGTGCAGCCCATAATCCTACTTTTATAAAATTCTTGCATGAAGGAGTGATAACAGTAATAGTAATTAAGGGAGAAGTCATTAAAAAAGCTACAAAAAACACATTTCCAGCATTACTGGCAAAATAACACCACAGAGCAGCTTCATCTAAATTCTTGAACTACAATTTCAAAAATATTGATTAACACTTTTTTTCTCTGGAGATAAAGTACATGCAGCTATATCATGGTCATCGGTAAAATTTAGTTATTTCCACTGGAGAGATGGATATACCCCACATATGACTAGGTCAGCCTGACTTGTGGAGTCGTCTCAACAGCTATGTCACTCTGCCCACCTCTTAATGATGGCACTGGAATGGAACTTCAGAATGCCTTGGAATATATTTGAGACAGGAACAGGCTATAGAGATTAGTACTTTCACTTTTGTTATTCCATCATTGTCTAAAATTCTAAAAAGAAAATCTCCATTTTATAATAATGAAATATCCAAATTTCTTACTTATACAATGTTTCTCCAATGGCATTTGAGAGCTCTCTCGATGGTTGTGAGTTTATCCAATGAGTAAATAAGTTATATAGACCAGGAAGGTCCTAGGGTTAATCCATGCCTCTGTTATGCTGTCTGATCTCAGATGGAATGGCAGTGGGGGTTCTACTATTGGCCTAAGTGCCTCGTAATTAAAGAAGGTAAAATCCGCCTGGGTTCCTGCTCCTGATTAATATCCAGAAGTTATTGCTGTAAATGTGCATGCATGGGTGTCTGATGCGAATATGGTCAAGCTCATCTGTGATGAATCCACAGTGGAATAGCCTTCCAACATTTACTGTCAATACCTTATCAGGGGAGAAAACTGGTGAGTAAAAATAGCCAGGTCACTGCAATATTTTTTGTTATTACAGTCTACTCTTGATAATTCAAAGTTGTTCTTTGCACTAAAAAAAATTATCCAATAATTTGAATTGAGCAACATAAATAACACAGCAAAGTGAGAAATGTGCTAAAATTGCATTATTTGATAGATAAGTTGAACAAAGTGACTTTGAATTAAGACTGTATTGCTTCCCCAGTAGGTCATTTGGTTAAAACAACGGATAGCCTGAGCATGCTAGACCATGAAGAACCCAGACACAATCCCTGGTTTGTGCTGTTAACTAATCACAACCAGCAGTTCTGTAATTGGCCACAGTGCCCTGAGTTAAGAAGAAGAAAACTGGCCACAGCCACAGCCAGCAACCCCCCTGCTCGAAGGGCCCTTATTTGGACATCAGGTGAGGCCCGCATTTAGCGTGGTTGTGATGCTGCTGAGGTAGATTAGCCCACTGATCCTCAATGTCTAGGCTCATAAATAAAGAATGGTCAATCGAACAAGATGCTAAGAGGAGCCTCGGGCCCGTGGAACAGTCCCACAGTAAGTAGTGAATGCCTTCAGAACGGGAGATGTGGAAACTGGTGGACAAAAGATTAAAATTGTTACATCGAACTAACATTTTTTGAAATCCTTGAAAGCAACATATAATTATGTAATTATTCTAATCGTAATCTCCTTTCTATGGTGAGCAACACTTCTCTTGCTTGACTGTCAGCTATGTGTGGTTTGTTGATGTGGGGGGTGTTATGTTGTGTCTGAAAATCATTTTGACCTTCACTATCCTTAAATAAACCAAATAGGGCTACTTCGCACTAGAAGCAGCAGCAGCAGCATCTGAGGTCAAGCAAATGATGACGACATGGAAAAATATACTGCTTGAAAATTTCTTCTGTTAATAGCAAAGGAACAGAGATGAATTTCTCAAATGGGGCAAACAATTCAAACTATGGCATATGCTGACTGCAAACACATTTTTGACCAACACTGCACTTTAAATAAAATGCTAAACACATAGAACATTCAGATTTTTTCAACAGACATATACACACAACAGAAGCAAGATTTTTATTTTTAAAATAGATTTTCAACGGTTTTATAGGGACTGGAGCTATTATGACAGATCACTCGTTGATTTTTGCCAATGTATATTTTATAAATAGTTTGGATATGTGCGGTCATTGGATGAGATTCTGGTCAGTGCTACTTTACTGCTGTTTATGGTCACACTACTGAAAGACTATTTCAGAAAAATTCTCAGGTACTCAATGACCAGTACAAGACAGACAATGGCAGTACAATATTAGAATAATTCTTCCCAGTGTTTCCATACCAACACAGACACAATCAATGAATGTGAGACAAAATAAGGACAGTACATCACTCATAACTATCTCACTGATTTTCCACAGCCCGATAAACAAGCAAAGTCCTCTCTAGCTATATCCTGCCCCAAAAGCATGCCCTGTCTTCATCAAGGGAACTTCATTATTAATGTGGCCAGCAAGTATTTAATAGTTTAACGAAAAAAAATTAAATAGAAATCCTTAAATAAAATCACCAATCATTATGGCCAATTTTGATGTTGGTTGTGCCCCCAAAGTGGATACGGACAGGGTGTGACAGATCTTGAAACTCAGAGGAAATCAGCTCCGTCTGATTTCTGCCCATTGTATGCCCAGGTGGATTTCCTGGTCAAGTCTGGCTTGGGTGATGAAAATCCCCTTGCAAAGTAGGCAGAAGCTTCATTGGTTCATGCAACAAGGGACAGTGAAACCATGCATATCATTTCCCAATGTGTAGCATGCTAAATCCAACCCATGTCCAGCAAACCTAGCACCAGGAGTTGGTAGGAGAGGGAAGCTGAAGTAACAGGTCATTTAAAGGGCACAATATGCTACAATAAGTGTTTTAGACCATTTCTAGGTGTTTTTTCCTGCTGGTTCAGAGACCTTCAAGAATCTTTGTGCTTATTGCCCTTAATTATCGTCCCTGTCCTTCCGTTGACACCAGCACATACATTTCTGCAGGTAGGTGAAGTTATCTCACTTTGGGAGATGTTGTGCTGGTGGAGGCTCCTCTTCCCAAAGGAAGCAGCATCAGTCAACTCCCAGTGGCGTCATAAGTTATGTGAATATTATGTTTGCATGAACAAGGGCATGGTAGGGAATTCAAATGCTAGTGTTGCCTGATTGACCACCTTCAAGATGGTCAAGTTGCCACCGACCCATTTCTGCAGGCCCTGGCACACCTGCCTGGCAAAGACTGTGGGGCCTGTGTTCTCAATGCTAGGATAAGCAAAGAGCCAGATGTCGTCTACCGCAAGGACACAGGCAACACAGGGTTGGTACATGTAGACAGTGATGGCCATCTTAGCCTGAAACATGGCTCCAGTTCTTTGCAGGCATGCTGATCTATGGAATAATGCTGAGGAACAGCACAGAGAGCAACTCTCTTTGTAGCACCTCATGCAACACCACCTCCACTTCACCAGCTATCAAACAATGGGTCAGGTGCTGGGCTGCTCTGTCACTTGTCTGCAGATACCTGGCTGCTCTTTTGCTCCACAGCCAACATACAACCATAATTTGAATGTATTTACTGTTATTAACAAATACATTAAAAAATTGACAATAAGCTGCACCAGGGGAATACTGACCAAATGCTGACCAAAGCACAAGCAGACAAACATGATAGCATAACCTGACCACCAAATATAACATAATACCTCTTGGAGGGTGGACCTACCATTGAAGAAACCTTGCCTGAAATGGAGGGTATTCTATTCTTCAGTGAATTTGACCCCCCAAAAATAAAGATCATATTTTAATATCTGTAGAACTTATTTTAATGTTTAATAGCCTTTTACTGCATTCTGTGTGGGGACAGCAGCTTGACTGTGACCAATATTTATCTCACTCGATCTCAGTTCTAACCAGATATTCAAGTGCAGTTGACATATTGCACTTAAACAGGATATACAAGTGCCGTTGATTTCCGCCCTGAAGCTTAAAATAACAAGAGTCAGCAGCATAAAAGGGTAATCATGTGATATCCTCACTGGCTAGTTTACCCAATTATCTCCAATTAAAAAGATGCACAATGCATTAGACAGAGCACTGACCCCAAAGTCCAAACTAAAGGACAGATGGAAACATGGGTAATGTATTCTCCATCAAAAATCCACTATTTTGTTTTATAATGGTCCTATTAACTTTGTTTGCCTTTCCAGACCAGGATATACAGGTTGAACCTCCCTTATCCGGAACTCTCGGGACCTGGCCTGTTCTGGATAAGGGATTTTTCTGGATGAGCAGTGGTCACGTTAAATTGGATGGTACAGGTACTGAGAAAGGGGATATCGGAGCTGGCTGGCTTGGGACTGGGAGTGCGGCAGAGAGATCATGGGTGGGGGAGGCGGTGGATCGTGGGGTCAGGCCAGCGATTGAGGGAGTCGGCAGCAAGGAAGTACTTAAATTTGTTCATGTCGGAGTTCTATGCATGCGCCACCCAGTGGCCGGGAATGGTTCCGAATAAGGGAGTTCTGGATAAGAGAGGTTCAACCTGTATAAGGTTTCTATTACAGTGAAACCATAATTGCTACAGCAAATAGGCATGGGTTGACCAAGTGGCATGTTAAATATGAATAAATTATACAGAACCTCATTAACATTTAGAAAGCAAAGCCAGTCTATAATACAAAAAAATAAACAAATAAAAGGAACACATACATTTTGGAGAAAATAAAATGAGTGAGTTGACTTAGACATTTAAAGTCAGGACTGAATTTCTGTCCAGATTCTATTGTTAGTAATGATGTAACCTCGGATGACATCAGGCCAGTCTGTTCAATCCTGGAGGTTAAACCTGTTGCTGAAATGGATTTTATGCAAATTAAGAGGGAAATGTGATTTCAAATGAAGTGTTTATTTGATAGAAACAGAAATATATGACATGGAAATCATTGGAAGGGGAATACCTTGTGACTCTGAAAATCCTGTAATGCACTGGCCCATAACGTGGTGTGGCAGGGCATCTAACAACATCTACTGTTAATTAGACTTGACCTTGTACGTTTCGGCAAGCTGCTGAAAGTGCGAGATGATGTTGCAGTGAGGGAAACGAGGCATCTGGGGGCTGCGTGAACAGGGAAAGCAACTATGTATTCCTTAACCAATTAGATTGAAGGATTGTGAATATACAGCGCAAGGACTGAGAAGAAAGTGTAAGAGAGTGGGTGAATTCAATGCCAAATCAGGTAAAGAACAATAAAAAGAGGGAAAGAATGACTTTAGTAAAAAGAGACAGAAAGGAAAAGTTTTTAAAATTATTTTACGTTTTACATTTTTTAAATCTCCAATAACAATTAAAAACTGAAGGAATGAGACTTTGCACTTGTAATAGTTAACTTTCAGTGCAGGAGATATTTTTTGACAGTAATGAACATTTACCGGGCCTGAAATTGCCCTCTGCCCCAAACGAGGCGCACTTTCCATTTTGTAAGTGTTCTGTCCGCCCCAATGCGGAAGTGTGGGTGGGTCAGAAAGGCCATTGCTCCAAGTCATCAGTGGCGTGCTGATGACATCAATGCGACGTGGACGTGCCGCATCGTGCTGACGCGTCACAATGTCCCTCCGCATCAGTTAAAGGGGAGGGCCGCTGCGAACTCTGCAGCCACTTTAATGGCAAACACTGGGCCACCTGGGAGGGTTTCGGCTGGGCCAGCAGCTTGACACCCAAGAAATGGTGCCAGGCTGCCTATTGGTGGCCCAGCCGAACCCGTGGGCATAATTATCAGCCTGGCAGTCGGTCAACAATAAAAGATAACATGGAGTCACTGGCAGTGCGACCTCCCCTTTAAGAGTGGACGTGTTGCCAAGCAAAAGACAGCTCCCGCTGGAGCAAGCTGCCAGTGGCACCGACCAGTGGTGATGCTGCTCCCGCAGGGCAATTCCGTACGGGGGTTAGAAAGGGGGTCGCGGCCGATTGACACATGCCTGACGCAGTGGGAAGACGGGCAGTGGGATAACCCGTTCCTGCCGCTTCCGGCTAGGGGGCAATTTCGGTCGGGTTGGCCCATCCATCTGTCCCGGTTAGTAAGGCCTCTCCGCTCCATTCCTGTCTCTTAGAGGCGGTAATGGAGCTTATGGAAGGGAGGCAATTTCGGCCCCATCACATCGTTAAAAGGGTAGTTAGACCAAAATGGACAAGACTTAACTTTCTGTGGTGAGTGTAGTCCGTATCTGCCGGGCAAATACGACAACTTCACGCCGTTCAATGCATTTCAATGATGAGGCAGACAGTGAGATGCCGTTTTGTGAAACTAACGGCAGGGCGGCGTGATACAGACAGCAATTTTTGGATTTCCGTGTTTAATATCGCATCTGCCCTTGCCTAAAGTTGCGCTATTAACCTCACCCTTATTTTGACAGAAAATTATGAGCCAATGTGTTCATTATTATCCAAAGTGATCCTAGTACTGTGATACCACTGAAATTAACTCACAGGCATTTATATCACAGGAGCCCTCAAGGTGACTGTAAGATACAAGGTCCAGGGTTATCATTTATGCTGCATCGTGATGTAAAATCACTGGGGGAAGAATTCGTCACTGCTAAAACCAAGAACTGTAGCTCAAAGCCACTCAAATGCCCATGTCTTTGCTTGTTCGCTGCTGACACCAGTATGAAATCTGTGGTGGACTTCCAGACAACAGGGTTTGCTTTATAAATAAAAAGAACAAAAATACAAATGCTAAAAATCTGAAATAAAGGAACTGCTGGAAGCACACCATAGGTGAATCAACAGCTCAATGTTTCAGGCGGTGTTCTTTATCAGAATGCTATTCACAGTTGCTCAACATAGAGTGAGACTCTTGAGATTCTATAAAAGGCACAGTTCAGGTTTCAAATACTCACTCTCTCTTACAAACCTACATTCCCCCAACACTTCACCATACAAAGCTGACCTGTGTTAATTGTACGTTATGGAGAAAACCATTCAAACATCTAGCCAAATAAAAATAATGAAGGGGCCAAAACAGAAGTGTAATGATATCAAATTAGTGAAAAAAAATGTCACGGTGTAGTAGAACTCATCTAGGACGAAACAAATAAATGAATTGCTTGCTGTTTTCTGAAGGTACAGTTAACAAAATGGGGGTCATCAAACCTCCCAACATGGGGATAATTTTAACTTTCGGTGATAATATAAAATGGCCGATTGGGGATAATTTTAACTTTCAGTGATAATATAAAATGGCTGATATCGGTACTGGCAAATGTTCCAAAATAGGCCATTTTACTCTGTCGCCAAAAGTTAAAATTACCCCCATATTGTGAATGCCTTTTATTTCAATTTTCTCAGCTTCTCCCCTGAAGATCCAGGACAGCCTTAGATACTTTATAAAACTGGCATTCTTCACATGTGCAGCTAGACAATAGATGTCAGCAAACTATTTGGCCATGCTGGGCTTCACAGCCTCATTCAATGCTACCCTCATCTGACAGCCATACAGCAACATTCTCTAGCAGAAGTCATGATCTCCAGTCTACGTTGAATTTAATGACCTCAGCCAAGCCAGGGGTTGGGGCACTGACATTGGCTTCAGCATCTCTAAGCTAGGATGGGGGAAAAATCAGCAAGGATTCCTGCAATTAATTACAGTCCAGTTGAATGTGTGTGATATTTTTAATATTAAATTTGCTCATAGTGTTTGAAAATATAACACTCTGATTTATTGAATGCTTTTCCATTGAAGTTACCTCCTAGAAGCAACTCTAACACGTGACAAGGCATTAGCCAATCAGTCACCTCTATGTGTCAAGAGATGAAGCCCTCTCCACTACTGTTTCAGCCTGATACTTGAAGGTGCATAGTCACCTAAATAGGAACTTTTTAGATTGGCAGGGTAATCGCTGAGTGATTTAATATTTGTGGCTGTAAAAATTACAAGATGTAGACATTGAAAAAAAGGCATCAAGGAAATGACTCCTTTGGATGGGACTGATACAGTTCAGCTTTTTCCTATCACCTTTTCTCATCTTTAGGTTTGATAGCAATTTACAAGTCTTTTATGAACCAAAATCTACAATTGTTATTCTATTTCTGTGTACCGGTTAGCATAGCCCAACACCAACAACTCTGAATGGCGTTGCCATTTGCTGGTGAATATTTACCCCTTCTCCTGTCACCTCATAAGGCAGAGAATACACATTGCTAGACTACTGCATACGGGCAAAATCTAGCATCCATATTTGTTTACAGATAAAATAATACACAAGTAGAAAGATTGGTAAGATATTATTTGGTACAATAATCTAATTTGCAATACAAACAAATTTGGTTGATGACTTAAAAAAGAGTCTGAGATTCTTCCAGTTTTTCTCTAAGTTATTTAAATAAGAGGTAACACTATCTGAGTAAACTTACTCTGTTGGGTTTAGGAACTCTGTGCAGTGAATGATGGAAATAACCTGTAATATATCACATTACATTATAACATTAGCACTAGATCATTATGCTCCTCTCACTTAAGAAATATTTTTTAATAAACCCGGTTCTGTTGCCTGCTGATACATTACTTCTGTCTATCAACCCCTAAACTAATTTTTCTAGTTACTACAAATATCTTGCCACTTTCAACCTTGACACAAATAGCAACAAAAGACACCGGGGCCAAAATTGCCCCTTCCCTTAAGGCCTGTTACTACTAGAAATCGGCGGCCACGCTACAGAGTGGAGTGGCCGCCGACTTTGTGGAATGGCCGCCGATAGCCCAATTGCCCTGCTGCGCTTTCCTGGCGCAGAGATTCATTGCACCGCTTCCCCCCACTTCCGTGGCAGTGCTGGCCAGCACTCTTAAGTATGTTATCACTGCACGCACCGCCGAAGTCCCGGGCCAAAAGCGACACTCCGCTATAAAAGTAATCTGACTGCTCGGCGGTGCCAAGAATAGGATTTTTCGGGTGGTGTATAATTCCTGATGCACACCGCCGGAGTGCCTTAAAGATATGTTGCTTTGTGTTGATTTTGTATTGGCGACTTTTTCCTGTGTTTCACTAGCCATGTAAGGATACAGTGTGTGCTGGTTTGCGAGTGCTGGAGATACCTTCCACCTGCAGAACAGGGAGCCGACACCGAGGAGGCTGGGCTTGGGGAGGAGTTAGAAGTGGGTGCTGTGCTTGCAGGCCAACACATCCTGCACATTGTGCGTGCCGCTGAGGCATGGAGGAGAAGGTGGCACTGGGGGTAACGGCTGCAGAGGCAGTGGGCAAGGGTCGCAGGTATCATTGTGGCCCAGCATGCAGAGGGACAGGGAGATGGTCACAGAGGGGAGGCAAGAGAGGTGCCACACGAAGGCCCTCGGCAAGGGAGTCCCCTAAGAAGGAGGTCCGCGGACCCTTCACACCAGATACTGGGACTGCAGGCCAGGAGGCAGCCTGCAGCGGAGTCAGATACTGGGCAGCAGCCGCCTGCAGAGATGGACGAGGCAGCAGAACAGCAGGGAGAAGCCATTGAGGCACAGCACAGAGAAAGACGGCTACACAGATGTGGGGGCGCCAGGCCATATCGAGAAAGGGTCTTCCACCAGCAATTCTCATACAGGGATATGAATGATGATCAGTGCCTGCGCAGGCTAAGATTCTGGAAGGACGTCATGAGGGAGCTCTGCAATCTCCTGCAGGCAGAATTGGAGCCACAAACACGAGTGAGGACAGCCCTGAGCCTGGCATCCAAGGTCACTATCGCCCTGAACTTTTATGCGACTGGATCCTTCCAAGCTGCCACTGCGGACATGAGCAACATATCGCAGTTTACAGCCTACACATTGATACAGGAGGTCACAGATGCTCTGTGTAGGAGGGCCAATTATATCTCATTCCCTATGATCAGGGACAAGCAGTTGGAGCATCAGACTGCATTCCTGCGCATTGCAGGCTTCCCCAACGTCCAGGGGGTCATTGATTGCAGTCATGTCGGTCTCATGGTACCCCAACAAACTCCCAAGCAATTCAGAAACCGTAAGGGCTTTCTCTCCCTCAATGTGCAACTCGTTTGTCACAATAATCACAAGATTCTGCAAGTGGATGCCCGATACCCTGGCAGCACCTACGACTCTTTCATACTGTGCCAGAGTGGTATGCCACACCTCTTCACTGGTCCCAATGAAGATTGTGGCTGACTCCTAGGTGACAAGGGCTATGTGCTGAGCACTTGGCTCATGACTCCTCTGCACAACCCTAGAACTGCTGCACAGGTCGCCTACAATGAGAGTCTGACGGCCACCAGGACCATCATCGAACACATTATTGGCATTCTCAAACAGAGGTTCCGTTGCCTGGACCACTCAGGAGGTATGCTGCAGTACTCGTCTGAGCATGCTTCTATATTCATGGTGGTGTGCTGCATGCTCCACAACCTGGCAAGCATGAGGGCACAGCCATTGAAGGATGAGGCAGCAGTGGCACCTGTGGAGGTGGGGGAGGCGCATGAGGAAGAGGAGAAGCAGGCACAGGAGGAGGAGCAGGATGCGGGTGGGCAGCTACGCAGGAGGCCATCGTGAACCTGCAAGGGAAGCACAAAGCCATCTCATAGCTGAGCGGGTCACATAACTGAATGCGCAGTTGAGCCTGCATCTGGCCATGTCCATGGGCCAACCTGTGAGCTCTCTCACACATCATTCCCGCACAGTCAAATGAGGGACCTCCAAAAAAAATGAAATTCCAAACAAAAATAAAGATCTATTAGTGTCATGTATCCTACATGGTTACTGCTTGTACTATTACAAGGTGTGTCACCAGAGGGTACCACAGTGGGAGACTTTCAGGTTACATGTACAGGTGTGCCTGGCCTAGTATAAAAGGCAGGCCACCATGTGTGACCCTCACTCTGGAGTTATCAATAAAGGACTAAGGTCACTACCGTTCAAGTACAACACATTACCTCATGGAGTCATTATCAGAACATCTAAAGACATAATAATTGGCGACAAGATTACGGACCTGCATGTGAAAATGGCTACCCTTGGTACGTTTCAGCAGTTCACCGAGGGTAATGTTTGGGATGCCTTTGTGGAGAGGCTCGACCACTTCTTCACAGCAAACGACCTGGCAAGCGACAATCCGGCCACACTGGCTGATAAGTGCAGAGCTATCCTGCTAACCAGTTGTGGGCCCACCATCTATGGCCTCGTCAGGGACTTGCTGGCACCAGCGAAGACAACGACCAAGATGTACGAGGAGTTTGTACCGCTGATCCAAGAGCAACTCAAGCCCAAAGAGAGCATCCTCACAGCCAGACACTGGTTCTACACCCACCGACGGCCCGAAGGCCAGGAAATCGCGAAATATACTGCAGACCTCAGAAGGCTGGCGACACCGTGTGATTTCGGCAACCACCTCACCGAAGTGTTGCAGGGCATCTTTGTCATTGGAATCGGCCACGAAGGCCTTCTTCATAAGCTACTGTCTGCGGATACCACAGTCACACTACAGAAGGCTATCTCCGTGAGCTAAGCATTAATGACCTCGACGTGCGGCTCTAGGCAGATGACTCTTCCTCAGGACTCAAACCTGGTAAGTACTGTGCACAGAGTGACACCTTTTAGAGGCTGGACTGTAGAACACGAACCCTCTCAGGGAAGAGAGAACAGGCCACCAAGTCCCTTAACTCAGAGTCCGCTGAGGGGGGCTAATCGAGTAGCTCCATGCTGGCGATGCGGAGGGAATCACAGTGTTCACCAGTGCCGATTTAAAGACTGTGGCTGTAAAGGCTGCAGCACAAAGGGCCACCTCCAGTGAATGTGTAAAAGAAATATGACTCAGTGTGTCGATGAAGAATCTGCAGATGGCTATGAATCCAGCGCGGATTATGAAACGATAGGCAGAGAGGCAGCTCAGCCCCACGATGAGGTAAAAAGCATGTTTACCTGCACCACCGAATGTTCTCTGTTGAGGATGGAAGTCGAGATAAATGGCATTCCAGTCTTCGTGGAAGTGGACACGGGGGCGAGCCAGTCAGTAATGAATCAAGAAGACTTTGCGAGGCTATGGGACAATCAAGCTGAATGACCCAAGTTGGTCCCGGTTCAGGCAAAGCTGCACACCTACACTGATGAACTTATCCCAGTCATTGGTAGTTCAGATGTAAAGGTACTTCATGATGACGCTGTGCACAAGTTACCTCTGTGGATTGTTGCAGGTGATGGACTAACGCTACTCGGAAAAAGGTGGATGGAGAAGATCCATTGGAGTTGGGAAGACTTCACCCCTCCAGCGAGCGATGTCCTCCATGCACGGAGGCAAAGCAAGCCCTCACCTGAGGTTGGACCCGGCACCAGAGAGCAGACCAGCACAGCACCCGAGGCACAGACCGCTCAGCACCACTGCGTGGAGATGATCCGCTGAGACGACCCGAACGCACCTTCCAGGCTCCAGTGGCAGGACTCCGGAGAAGAAAATCGGATCCAAAAGCGACTTCCTAGCTTCAGTGGCAGAACCTGGGGAGAAGAGGATCACCGCAGTCGACATCGTGGATGGAGGAAAGATGGCGCCCAAACCACGAGGTGAGCCACTGAAGAAAAGATGGTGGCGGCCAGACCACGAGGTGCAGCGCTGATGGAGCAACACGTGGCATCAAACGGAGAAGAGGATTGGGGTAAAGATGGCAAGGCTCTCTTAAAGGAGGCCTGCAACCCACCACACTTAAAGGGACAGTTCCACATTTTCAAACAATGTAAGAGCAACTGTGAGTTAGATGCAAGATGTGTAATTGATGATCAGCGTTGTGTACATGAAATAAGCAAAGAAAAGGCGCACGATCGGAGCTACAGGTTATTTACAATAAGTAATGAAACGTTGTGCGATGTAGGCTTCCAACTGTACTCAGTCAATGCAGTGGGCCCAAAGGTCCAGCGAGCTACCCAATGTAGTAGCCTGCATCCCTGGGACCAGAGTTATGCACCATGGACTGTGGCTACAAGCAGCCAATATATACGAGCTGCAGAGCAAGCGATCTCAGGAGGGCAATGGTACCGGTATCGATACCCTGCCCCTGATCGACTCCACCTCTCAGGCACCCGATGGCACCAACCGCCACAAGCGTGAAAGAGCAAATTTTGCTAAGGTCCTCAGACCCCATCTCTACCAAGGCCATACCCCGAGAACGAAGGGTCACCCGCAACAGTTCTCCCAAAGGGGACCGGGACCAGCCAGGATCCCAAACCAAACAATGCCCAAGCAAGCGAGTCAGCAGTTCCCTGTGCACTGCTAGACGATAGCTCCTCCGGGAGCAGCAGCGACTATGGGCGCAAAGAAAGGACAGGGAGGTCACAGGCATCTGTGAACCTGCCCGACGCTAGGAGCAATGGCAGGAGCCCCGAGAGCAGGCAACTTGAGCCAACCGGGTTCCCACTGCCAGCACGGGGCACCACATCGCCACCAGACTACCTGGACACCATCCAGCAGTTCTGGAACTAGCTTGTCCTTACGCACCGGTTACCGATACTCAGTACATATCAATAATGCATCTCACCAGTAGAATGTACTTGCCTCACAACTGAACCACAAATGTAATGCAAATTTTTTTTTTTAGACTTGAATGTATCTGAATGTAATGAGCCTCCGGCATAATCTATATGTGGGGGAGGTGGGGGGGGGGGGGAGAGAATGGAGTGGTCATGGACACACACAAACAGAAACCACTAGCACTCTACTGCCAATGAAACACCAATCACTCATCCAAGATAGAAACGACCCGCCAAGAGTCAACCAGATAGAGCTAAGCCCAGAGCACAGTCAATGCAGAGGCGATTTGCACTAAAGGCTTGGGGGAGGGTGATGTCATGTATCCTACATAGCTACTGTTTGTACAATCACAAGGTGTGCCACCAGAGGGCACCGCAGTGGGAGACTTGTAGGTTACCTGTACAGGTGTACTGGTCTAGTATAAAAGGCAGGCCACCATGTGGGATCCTCACTCTGGAGTTATCAATAAAGGACTAAGGTCACTACAGTTCAAGTACGACACATTGCCTCGTGGAGTCATTATCAGAGCATCTAAAGACATAATAATTAGAACCCAAAACATTAATTATCACCCTTGTGCAACTTATTACCCCTCTTACGCAGCCCTATCCTTACACTACACTGTAGTGTCTCTCCTGTGGCTGCCTCAAGGCTTTAGGAAGGCTGCTGTGTGTCTGTAGAGGAAGCTACAGATGTCCTTCTCAGATGCCCTCTGGCCCTGGAAGGGCCAGCTGCAGACTGGGCTGCATCCTCCTGTGCGCCTTCAGTCGGAAGTGGCTGGGGTGATGCCATGGTTGGCAGCAATTGCAGAGTGGCAGGTCTCGGCTCAGGGCTGTTGTGAACCGGAGAGCCCACATCAGTCTCTTGGTCCGAGGAGCCAGTGCCACTCCCCCAGGGCAGCACCCCACCTCCCCTACCAAGCTGCTGGACCACAGGTTGGCGGGGTGGGGTGGCACCGTTAGACCCCCGGTCGACCGAGGTGGACCCAGCCGCAATGGCAGCAGTCAGATCTCATGTAGCCTCCAGCTGAGACTGCATGGGAGCAGCCACACGCTGGAAGCCATCAGAGAGGAAAACAGTCAGACACTCCGTGCCCTGTTGGCCAGAGTGCATGAGAGCATTCTGAGCTTCCAGGGCAGCGGCCATCCTGTCCAAAGAAGCACAATCACGCTCGTTCCCTTGCACCTGTGCTGCAATGGCAGCTGTCACCTCCGCCAAGGGACGCATCATCGCAGCTGGATCCGCACTGTCACTCTGGGATTCCACCATCATCTGCACACTCGCCATGTGTGTGCAGAGCTGTCCACAATGCGGGATGTGGACGCCTCCACGCTCCTCACCACTTGCAACAGCATCTCAGGCACCTCTTACATTGCCTCCAAGAGCTCCGATTGCATGGCCTCCACCCTTTGCTCATAAGCCCAACATTGATGGGCTTGTCTGAGTCCTCCTCAGCAGGACTCGGTTGCGCACTTGCCCCCCAGAAAGATGTCACCCGAGGTTCCCTTTGCCCTGCATCGCGCTGCAGCCTGCTAGGCCCTGGTGCTTCATCCAGTGCACACCTCACTCCTAAATCTATGTTACCCGACCATGGACTCCCAGTATATGAGCTGGTGCGTGGAACTGTAGGAAGCAGTGACGCACTGTTACTGACAGAGCTTGCCCCCTCTCCATCTCCCTCATCCGAGATGCCACCAAGATCATCCAGGGCATCAAGTGTATCCTCCTGACTGTGGCTGCCAGTCACATCAAGGGTGTCTGTCTCACTTGTTATGACACTCCAGGTATCATCTGGAATCATAAATGGGAGAAGGGGTGCCGTGAGCAAGCACACAAGCATAAGGAATAGCCAAGTAGGCCATTGCGCTGTGAGGGAAAGATGGCATTTCACAAATGCCTTCACTTACCCATGCTGCCCCCAGCGTCATCTGAGAAACCAGCAGCCACAGGGAGTCCAACGTGCGCACCCACTAGCCGCTGCACCTTCTCCTCAAGATCAGTGAACTGGACATTTTGGGATTTGCCCCCACCAGTGGCTTGTTGGTCGACACGGTTGTGCGCCACCTTGGCCTGCAAGTGGCAGTTTCAAGAGACCTCGGCAATGAGTGCAAGTCTGGGTCGATTACCTGCAGGTGTGTATCTCAGATGCAAGGTATCTGCTATTGTGAACCAGCTGGTGGCCGCTATGTTGTGGTACCGGCTGGTCACTTTGACCCCTCCCCCTGCGTTTGTCACCAAGATACAGAAGAAGCTGGTGGACTTCTTCTGGAACAACAGGAAGCACTGGGTCTCTGCCGCGGTCTTGAGTCTCCCGCTTGAGGAAGGCGGTCAGTCGTTGGTGTGCGTCAGCGCCCAGCTAGCGACTTTCCGTCTTCAGACCCTGCAGAGATACCTTTACATCGAGCCCCCTCCTAGGTGGCGTGTGCTGGCGAAGTATTTCTTCCGCCAGCAGCACGACCTCAACTACGACACGCAGCTCCTGTTTGTGAGCTTGGGGGGCGTCAGGACCGCCGTCCAGGGGCTGCCTGTCTTTTACAGGGAACTCACCAGGGTCTGGAACAAAGTCTCCACCAAGTGCAGCTCTCCACCGGCCGGAGTGGCGGCTGTCCTGTAGGAGCCGCTGCTCGGGAATCCGTACCTCCACGACCGAGGTTTTAGGTGGCAGTCGGACGAGAGGGCTGTGGCTGGTGAGGTGACCAGGGTCAGGGACCTGCTCGATGGCGGAGGAGCGGGCTGGATGGCACCAGACACGCTGGCGCGGCGCCTAAATTCGGCCGACGTCCGCCGCGCGGCCGATGCCATCGAGTCGCTAAAAACAGCTCTGGGCCCTGACTCCGTTAGGTGTGTCGAGGAGGCTCAAGCACGTGGGGAGATCCCGTCCGAACTGAATTCCTCATCGGCGCCAAACCCCGGAACCTCCCTCGGGAGCCGGCGCCTCACAACTTGAGCCGCCTCGGGGAAATCCCCTTCGTGCCTTTCAGTTCTGCACGGAGGGGTTTCCTGTACGGGCTGCTCCTACACACTCTCAACCTTGCCATCCTCGTCTGCCGTCCGGACACGCCATGGCGTACCATCTTGCCGTCCGGAGGAGGCGGGGGTCCCCAATGGAGTGCACTCTACGTGGGAGTCCTCCCACTATTTATCGGGGATTTGGCCTGGAGGGTGGTGCATGGAGCAGTCCCATGCAACAAATTTTTAAGCCGGTTCACGGGCTCCAAGGCCGCCTGCAATTTCTGTGGTCTGGAAGAGTCCGTGTTCCATGTTTTTATGGAGTGTGCAAAGTTGCAGCCCCTGTTTCATTATTTAAAGGGGCTGCTCCTCAATTTCTGGCTGCACTTCAGTCCCACACTCCTGATCTTTGGGCACCCTGTGTGGAGGGGAGTGGGTAGGTCCGAGGGCTTCCTCGTAGGACTGCTCCTGGGCACGGCCAAGGGTGCCATCAGCCGGTCCAGGCAGCGGGCGGTCGAGGGGGTCGTTCAGCCCGACTGCCGGCCTCTCTTCCGCGTGTACATCCGGGCCAGGGTGTCCTTGGAGATGGAGCACGCGGTGTCCACCGGTACGCTTGCGGCCTTCCGCGAGAGGTGGGCGCCGAAGGCACTGGAGTGCATCGTTACCCCCGGCAACCAAATTTTAATTTGATTTTATATGTTTTAAAGTTTAATTTGCTTTAATTGCCGGATTTTTAGTGTCCCCCTCCCCTTTTATAGGGGGCACTTGTAAAATATATGGTTTTAATGCCCCCCAAAAAATCACAAAAAAACCCCCCAAAAAAACCCCAAAAAAACCCCCCCAAAAAAACAAAAAAAATAAACATTTATTAAAAAAAGGGGCAGTTAAGTGTCTGGGGGCACTTGATCTAACGTTATTTTGTTCCCCCAAAAAGAGTTGTGGAGCTGTTGGAGGCGTGGCCTAATCATTTGGAGCTTGGTGCAGTGAGGGAAGGAGCTCCCTGCTTTAGCTCCTGCCTGAAGGCCCTGTGGAGAACCCTGAGACCAGCCCAGGAACAGGAGGAAGGAGCTTACTACTCTACAACATGGAGGGAGAGGAGGAGAGCAGAAAATGTATCTGCTATTGTGAGTGTACACACATACAGGCCTTGCAAGCAACAGGCACTTCAGCTACTAAGTAGTGTTGGTGAGAAACAAGATAAGGTGAAGGAGAATCTGGCAGATGTAATCTGAGAAGTTCGGGGAAGATGTACTCACTTTCATCACTCGAATAAAATCGTTTAGCCTTTTCCTGCATGGTTTGGGAGTCCGCTGGTGAATGGAGATCCCTGAAACCTCCTCTGCAATCTCCCTCCAGGCTTCGGTGAAGACGCTCTGACTTGGTTACCCACCACTTTCAGGGAAGAGCAGCCTCCTCCTTCCCTCCACAGCTTCCATTAGAGTTTCCAGCTCTGCGTCGCTGAAGCGGCTGGCCCTCCTCAAACCTCCCCTTGCAGCCATCTCCTCGGATGCAATTGAGAATGAAGTCAAGACACAGCTGCAAAACCTGTCCTTTAAGAAAGCCAGGGAGCAGCTGCATCATTCGCATTAAATGGTTAGAGAGTGGAATTTTGCGGTCCAAACGCCACTCCGCTGCCACACCACTGAAAGCAGCCCTTACCACCAGTCGTTACCACACCGCTCCGTTTTGGGACCAAAAAGCAGAATGTCCCTTTTAACACCACCCCATCCATCTCGGTGGTAAGGAACACTCAAATGTGGTGCGTACACCCCGTTTCGGGCAGAGGACAATTTCGGCCCCACCATGGCACCAAGAAAGGATATCGTGTTAACAGCCCAAATTATATTCAGTTTGTAAGCATGCATGCATCACACAACATGCTTTTGTTGACTTTTGACACATTACTGCAAACCTGGAATTATTTCTTCTCCAACATAATTTGATCTGTCATCAGAAATTTCTCGAAATATACACTTGACATTGATCATTGCACAATCCATTAGAACTGGTAAAATGCATTTCACAGGAGTTCAAGGAGACAAGTCCCACAGAAAGCCTGCTTACAGGTGAATGAACTATCATGTTACTCAAACTGGCCGAGTAAGCTCTGCAATTCCACCAGCTGCTTTCATATTTCATTTACTGTATTGTGAGCACATCATGCTAAATGACTGTGACATGGGCTGAGTATTACATTTGTTAAGAATGATAGAAAACATTAGCACTGGATCAAACAAAGTGATATAAATCTGGAATCTTTAGAAACCTGGAAGAATAAATAGAAATAATAGGACAAATCAAAACCACAAAATATATATAAAACACAATACAAAGTATTATAAAAACTGTCATTCAGACATCAAGCATTATTTCTTGTGGTTATTTAAATTTTGGAAATATTCTTCTGCATTCTTTTACATCATTGGCATCAGACAAATGTTTCACTTCAAGTACAAATTAATAGAATGTGCACACAATCATCATCATCATAGGCAGTACCTCGGAATTGAGGAAGACTTGCTTCCACTCCTGAAGTGAGTTCTTGTGGCTGAACAGTCCAATACGAGAGCCACAGACTTTGTCACAGGTGGGACAAATAATCGTTGAGGGAAGGGGTGGGTGGGACCGGTTTGCCGCACGCTCCTTCTGCTGCCTGCGCTTGATTTCTGCATGCTCTTGGCATTGAGATTCGAGGTGCTCAGCGCCCTCCCAGATGCACTTCCTCCACTTAGGGCAGTTTTTGGCCAGGGACTCCCAGGTGTCAGTGGGGATGTCGTACTTTATCAGGGAGGCTTTGAGAGTGTCCTTGTAACGTTTCTGCTTTGGCTCGTTTGCCGTGAAGGAGTTCCGAGTAGAGCACTTGCTTTGGGAGTCTCGTGTCTGGCATGCAAACTATGTGGCCTGCCCAGCGGAGCTGATCGAGTGTGGTCAGTGCTTCAATGCTGGGGATGTTAGCCTGGACGAGGACGCTGATGTTGGTGTGTCTGTCCTCCCAGGGGATTTGTAGGATCTTGCGGAGACATCGTTGGCGATATTTTTCCAGTGACTTGAGGTGTCTACTGTACATGGTCCATATCTCTGAGCCATACAGGTTATTACTACAGCCCTGTAGACCCTGTAGACTTGGTGGCAGTTTTGAGGGCCTGGTCTTCAAACACTTTTTTCCTCAGGCGGCCAAAGGCTGCACTGACGCACTGGAGGTGGTATTGGATCTCGTCGTCGGTGCCTGCTGTTGTTGATAGGAGGCTTCCGAGATGTGGGAAGTGGTCCATGGTGTCCAGGGCCACGTCGAGAATCTTGATGACTGGGGCGCAGTGCTGTGCGGTGAGGACAGGCTGGTGGAGGACCTTTGTCTTACGGATGTTTAGCGTAAGGCGCATGCTTTTGTACGCCTCAGTAAATACATCTACTATGTCGTGGAGTTCAGCCTCTGTATGTGCGCAGACGCAGGCACCGTCCGTGTACTGTAGCTCGACGACAGAGGTTGGGATGGTCTTGGGCCTGGCCCGGAGACGGCGCAGGTTGAACAGCTTCCCACTGGTTCTGTAGTTTAGTTCCACTCCAGCGGGGAGCTTGTTGACTGTGAGGTGGAGTATGGCAGTGAGAAAGATTGAGAAGAGGGTTGGGGCGATGACACAGCCCTGTTTGACCCCAGTCCGGACATGGATTGGGTCTGTGCACACAATACTGGGAGACCAAGCAACCATTACTTTGGCATGGAAAAACATCCAATTTGTGAATCCTCATATTAGCAGAAAGGCTGCTGGGATCTTCAGCATCATCAGGGATTGCAGCCACATTTTTTTTACATTTTAGTAACTTTGTATGAATGGAAATGTAACCCCATCATTGTGCCACTTCAGAGGGGGCATCATTCAGAATTTGGTAATTCAGTTCCTGCAACTTGCAATCCACATTAATTTAGTACTTTCTTGCCCTCTTCCTCACCACAGCAGATGGCACATAAATCTCAGGGTATCTTAATGGGAAAGATGCATCTCCTAGTCACCAGCTTCCTAGTGGAGACAGTGTACCTCCCATCTCCTCACTGTTCCGTAGCATATGTCTGAGTCCTTAGCTACTGAGTTGAGGTATGTGTTCAATTACTTGATTTTAGTGGGGTGTTCATATAAGTTCCATGATATCTAGTAAAGACTCAACTCTCTTCAACAACCAGATATATAAAAAATAACTTGCATTTATATAGCACTTTTCATGACCTCCGGACATCACAAAGTGCTTTACAGCTATTGAAGTCCTTTTAAAGTGTAGTCACTGGTTTAACATAAGGAAATGTGGCAGCCAATTTGCCACAAACAGCAATGAGATAATGACCAGATAATCTGCTTTACTGATGATTGGTTGAGGGACAAATATCGACCAGGACACCGGGGAGGTACCCCCTGTTCTTCTTCGAATAATGCTATGAGATGTTTTACGTCCTTCTGAGAGGGAAGACGGGACCTTGGTTTAATGTCCCATCCACTCCAAAATTACTTCATTGGCTGTAAAGCTCTTTGGGACATCCTGAGGTTTTGAAAGGTGTTACATAAATGCAAGTCTTTCATTCTTTCTCTGTACCTGCTGGTTTTACCCTGAATCTTCTTTAAGCTTAAATAGTAGTCTATTGTGCAGAATTTTATGAAAAGTTTTATGAAATAAAAATTTACAATTGAGTTTTTGCAACTTGTAAAACCACATTCACCAGGAATACATATTGGGAATTCAGGAGTGGCTTGCCCACCATTGTTCATACATTTATTTTAATAGAATAGTTGGGTGGTGCATAGTTAGCACTCACCTACCCATCTAGTATGCTGACACTGTTTTTCCAGCGCGAGCATCACTTACATAATGTGGGTGAACTGCGGGCCCTGGGGGCCTGAAGTTGAGCACTTTCCGGGAGAAGGAGAGGAGGACAGGAAAAATTAATGGTTTTGTAGTCACTTAAAATAATTGGCTCTTAATGGGGACAAAATGTTGATAGACTTTGTAATGGCTTATAATATTCTTGGTGTATATTTCTGCAATTGCAAAAACTGTTTTGGTCACAAAAATGGATGGCAAAACCCAATGGCTAATACAAACAAATATGAAGACAGGAAACTGAGTCTTTGGTTGAGGGATGTAGTGTCGTAACCCTGTTTGACGGCTGAGGAAGTGGAGCTAGTGCACATGTAATGATAGAGGATAGTGGCCTTGTTTACCAATACAGGCACACTCCGCATAGTACAACATTGCAATATGCCCAGAAGGACCCAGAAGCCAAGGTGGGGGCCACAAGAGCACAATGGACCTTTACTACCCTCAGCAGCGGTGCATGTTAACCGCAGGTATCCTTGCAGCAGATGGCCCTGTTCTTTAACTGGATCCCTGCTGATTCGCAGCATAAGAACATAAGAAATAGGAGCAGGAGTAGGCCATTTGGCCCCTTAAGCCTGCTCCGCCATTTAATAAGATTGTGACTGATCTGATCATTGACTCAGCTCCACTTCTTTGACCGCTCCACATAACTCTTTATTCCTTTATCGCTCAAAAATCTGTCCATCTCCACCTTAAATATATTCAATGACCCAGCCTTCACAGCTCTCTGGGCAGAGAATTTCATAGATTTACAACCCTCTGACAGAAGAAATTTCTCCTCATCTCAGTTTTAAATGGACGGCCCCTTATTCTGAGACTATGTCCCCTAGTTTTAGTTTCCCCTATGAATGGAAATATCCTTTCTGCATCCTCTCATTATCTTATATGTTTCGATAAGATCACCTCTCATTCTTCTGAACTCCAATGAATATAGGCCCAACCTACTCAACTTATCTTCATAAGTCAACCCTCTCATCTCCAGAATCAACATAGTGAACCTTATCTGAACAGCCTCCATTGCAAGTATATCCTTCCTTAAATACGGAGACCATAACTGTACACAGTACTCGAGGTGTGGCCTCACCAATAACCTGTACAGTTGTAGCAGGACTTCTCTGCTTTTATACTCTATCCCTCTTGCAATAAAGACCAACATTCCATTTGCCTTCCTGATTACATGCTGTACCTGCATACTAACTGTTGTCTATGGAGAAAAAGTCAGACTGAACACTGTGAGCTCAAAGTAACGTGTGACCTTAGTCTTTTATTGCAGGTCTCCAAAGTGCCTCTCCAACCTGTGAAGCCTTCTTAAATAACCTGTGTTCCCAAGGAATTATGGGGTCCCTTGGGACTCCGGGGAATGAGCCCTCTGGTGGCTGTACAGAGTAAATACAAGTCCACATAAATAACAACATTCCCCCCCCAAACTCAATAGTGTAACGATTTACAATGTGAGTCGATCTGGGGCCCTTCTTGCCCTGGTTGATCATCTCGGTGTGAAAGCTGGTGTTGTTGAATCATTTATTGGGCCCTTGCTGGGCTGCTGTTCAGCTGGCCTTGCTGGGCTGCCTGGTGTGTTGGGCCCTGCAGGACTGCTGTGGATGATGGGTTCTGCTTCGTGGTCAACCGTGGTGTTGGTTGCCACTGGTGTGTATGTTGGGGGATCAAAAAATGTAGGGTCCAAGGTGGGCTGCTCCGGATAGTCCGTGAATCTGAGTTTGATTTGGTCCAAGTGTTTCCGGTGAATGAGTCGATTTCAAACTTTGACCCGAAACACCCTGCTCCCCTCTTTGGCCACGACAGTGCCGGGAAGCCACTTGAGACCTTGTCCATAATTTAAAACAAATACAAGATCAATGATTTCAATCTCATGTGACATATTTGCGCTATCATGGTATGCACTTTGTTGAAGCTGAAGAAATGCAAAATTCACAAGAAACCCCCCCTGTGTTTGGGCTCATTCGAAAGGAAATTTAATTTGGGACTATCTACCGAAAAGTTTGGAACTCTAAAGTGCTTATGGAAGAAACTACGAACTTTAATAGAATTTTGGATTTTAAAAGACAAACTCAAGGCTGTGGGCGCAACTACGGAACTAGCAAGAGACAGTCTAATTGTGTGGAGCTACCTGGGTGTGAGGACTGAGTTAACCTGTCTGGAAGAATGAGTATTCGAAAATCCTTCTCCACAAGAGGCATTAACATCACAAAATCACCCAGAGGTAGCTACCCATCAACATGGGTCTGGGCAACCATTTCAGCATATACATCACAAAGAGGCCCAATCCAGCCTGCATGCGAAAGACTAAGCACAAAAGGACATTGCAATTACCAAACTAATATTTCCATCAGGAAACAGTTTTCGAACATCAACCCACCCAAGACATATCAACTTTTAACGAGCCCGACAAAATATTGCAAAGAAGAACCAAGCCCGCCAAAATTATACAAAGGATTTTGAACAGATTTGGTGGCAAGATTAGAACACTGAAATCGTACAACTGTTTTGAACAGAGGTTAGGTAGTTGCTAGTTAGCTACAAGGCTGCTACCACCTCAGATGACACTTTGACTGACAGACTAGTACCACACTACGCTGTGTCATCAAGACAAGGAGAGAAACCAATGCTACAGTTGTAAACTAACTTCTCCAGCCTGAAGGAAGGAAAAACATCACCATCGCAGCAGTGACCGACCACAGTCAACATGGTATCAAGGGAAAAACAACCGCGATCTACCGTTAACTATCAAAAGGGTTGATAAGCATAGTTCCTGCATGCCCTGGAGTCTAACCTAGCTAAAATTAGGTATTGGGAGGTGGGAGGTATAATTTACTGTGACCCCACTTTGAATGTGTAGTGCATGGTTCTTTTATTAGAGTGATTTGTGATTTTAAGTTTGACCTTGTACCTTTCCTTGTATTGTTCTTTATTTGTGATTTTAAATTTGACCTTGTACCTTTCCTTGTATTGTTCTTTATTTGTGATTTTAAGTTTGACCTTGTACCTTTCCTTGTATTGTTCTTTATTAGAGTGATTGTAAGTTTGGCCTTGTATTTTCTTAGAGTAATAAACCTGTATTACTTTGACTGTAATAAAACCAAAGTTCTTTGCATCAACCCAGTGTCTGCACTTTTGTCACACCCCCCAAATAAATCCAGAGTACAGAACCCAAGGGAGTGGGAGCGATTCGAACCGCGCAAGTTGGTCATAAGGGAACCTGACCCACTCATAGAGACCACCATCCCCTTACAAAGCCGCCTGCTCTCTACCTGTTCATGTAGATCAGAGTGAACTAATGAGAGCCTTGTCTCAAGTGCCCTTTTCATGAGCAGTTCAGCAGGTGGGATCCCAGTGAGCGAGTGTGGTCTCGTGCGGTAGCTAAGCAGGACTCGGAATAGGCGAGTCTGCAGTGAGCCTTCAGTTACCCTCTTCAAGCCTTGCTTGATGGTGTGCACTGCTCTCTCTGCCTGACCATTGGACGCTGGCTTAAACAGGGCAGATGTGGCATGTTTGATCCCGTTACGGGTCATAAATTCTTTGAATTCAGCACATGGCCCGTTGTTGCTCACCAGGACAGTTAAGCCGTGAGGGGCAAACATGGCCTGCAGGCTTTCAATAGTGGCAGTGGACGTGCTAGTCGACATTATCTCACATTCAATCCACTTGGAGTACACGTCTACAACCATAAGGAACATTTTACCCAAGAACGGGCCTGCATAGTCGACGTGTACCCTAAACCACGGTTTGGAGGGCCAAGAGCATAGACTTAGTGGCGCCTCCCTGGGTGCAATGCTTAATTGCGAGCATGTATTACATGTGTGAACGCAGGTCTCTAAGTCCGCATCGATACTGGACCACCACACGTGGGATCTGGCTATCGCTTTCAACATTACGATGCCTGGGTGGGTACTGTGGAGGTCATTGATGAAGGTGTCTCTGCCCTTCTTGGGGACCACTACATGATTGCCCCACAGAAGGCAGTCTGCTTGCATAGACATTTCATCTTTGCGCCACTGGAACGGCTTTATATCTTCCTGCATTTCCACTTGGACACTGGACCAGCTCCCGTGAAGCACACAGCTTTTGACTAGAGATATTAAGGGGTTCTGGCTTGTCCAGGTTTTGATCTGCCGGGCAGTAACAGGTGATTTCTCACTCTCAACTGCTTCCATAACCATGGCTAGATCTGCGGGCTGCGCAATTTCCACCCCCATGGTGGGCAATGGCAGCCTACTGAGAGCATTGGCGCAGTTTTCTGTGCCTGGCCTGTGGCGGATGGCGTAGTTGTATGCGGACAATGTGAGCACCCATCTCTGGATGCGGGCCGATGCGTTGGTATTTATCCCTTTACTCTCGGAAAACAGGGATTTAAGTGGCTCATGGTCAGTTTCCAATTCGAATTTTAGCCCAAACAAGTATTGATGCATTTCCTTTACCCCATAGACACACGCTAACGCTTCTTTTTCAATCATACTGTATTCTCTCTCAGCCTTAGACAGACCTCTGGATGCATAAGCAACCGGTTGCAGTTTCTCGAAATCATTAGCTTGTTGCAATACACACCCAACGTCACATGCTAGTACCAACCGCTTACATGGATCATACAACACAACAATTTGTTTGAGCATAACAATTTTCTCACTTTTACAAAGACATTTTCTTGGCTTTTGCCCCAAACCCATTCGCCCCGTTTTCGTAGTAAGACATGCAGTGGTTCTAGCAGGGTGCTGAGACCCGGTAAGAAGTTACCAAAGTAGTTCAAGAGTCCCAGAAACGACCACAGCTCTGTTACATTCTGTGGCCTTGGTGCATTCTCGATTGCCTCTGTCTTCACGTTAGTGGGCCTGATGCCATCCGCCGCAATCCTCCTTCCCAAGACTCCACTTCAGGTGCCAGGAAAACGCACTTCGAGAGTTTTAATCTGAGCCCCACGCGGTTGAGTCGACTAAGAACCTCCTCCAGGTTCTGCAGGTGCTCGACTGTGTTCCGACCTGTGAAAAGATGTCATTCTGTAAGACCACAGTGTACGGGACCGACTTCAGTAAACTTTCCATGTTTCTCTAAAATATCGCCGCTGCTGATCGGATTCCAAACAGACATCAGTTATAAACAAAAAGACCTTTGTGCGTGTTGATGCAGGTGAGAGCCTTCGATGATTCCTCCAGTTCCTGCGTCATATAAGCTGAAGTCAGATCCAGCTTCGTGAACATCTTTCCTCCCGCCAGCGTTGCAAAGAGGTCGTCGGCTTTTGGTCGTGGGTATTGACCCTGCAGGGAGAAACGATTGATAGTTACTTTATAATCGCCACAGATTCTGACGGTGCCGTCTCCCTTGAGTACTGGGACAATAGGACTGGCCCACTCGCTGAACTCAATCGGTGAGATGATGCCCTCTCTTTGTTGCCGGTCTAGCTCAATCTCTACCCTTTCTCTCATCATGTACGGTACTCCTCTCGCCTTGTGATGGATGGATCACGCCCCCGGAATTAGGTGGATCTGCACTTTTGCTCCTTGGAATTTCCTGATGCCTGGTTCAAACAGCAAAGGAAATTTGTTTAAGATCTGGGCACACGAAGTGTCATCAGCGGGCAATAGCGCTCGGATGTCGTCCCAGTTCCAGCGTATCTTTCCCAGCCAGCTCCTGCTGAACAGCGTGGGATCAGCGCCCGGTACCACCCAGAGTGGTAGCTTGTGCACCGCTCCATCGTAGGAGACCTTTACGGTAGCACTGCCGATTACAGGAATCAGTTCTTTTGTGTAAGTTCTTAGTTTCGTGCGAATTGGAGTTAAGACTGGCCTTGAAGCCTTGTTGCACCATAACCTTTCAAAAGTCTTTTTGCCCATGATGGACTGGCTTGCGCCCGTGTCCAGCTCCATTGACGCCGGGACTCCATTTAGTTCAACATTCAGCATTATTGGGGGACAATTCGTGGTGAATGTGTGTACCCCATGTTCCTCTGCCTCCTCTATCTGAGGATCTGTTTCGTCGTGATCCTCCGTGGATCTGTCCTCCTCTGCAACGTGGTGGTTTGCAGATGTAACAGGCTTAACAGCTCACCTGCACACTCGTTGGAGGTGTCCCATTGTTCCACAGCCTTTGCAAACGTATCCTTTGAATCCGCATGAATGGAAACGATGATCACCCCCGCAGCGCCAACAAGGTGTTAATGGCCTTGCATTCATCACCCTTGATGGTGGACTCTGAGACATCTGTGGTCGTGTAGCTGCAGGTATGTGTGACCTGCCCTGTACGTTACAATTCGAAAACAACATCACTTTGTTCACAGTACTTGTAGCAGCACTTGTGTGCTGAGAGATTTGCTTAGTATTTTCACTGGTGGCAATGATCACCTAGGCTATCACTATAGCCTTACTCAAGGTTGGGGTCTCTATAGTCAAAAGTTTGCGAAGTATGGTTTCGTGGCCAATGCCAAGTACGAAAACGTCTCTGAGCATGTTCTCCAAATGTCCTTCAAATTCGCAATGTCCTGTAAGGCGTCTTAGCTCGGCGACATAACTCGCCACTTCCTGGCCTTCAGACCTTTTGTAGGTGTAGAACTGGTACCTTGCCATCAGAACGCTTTCCTTCGGGTTCAAATGCTCTTGGACCAGTGTGCACAAATCGTTGTATGATTTCTCTGTGGGTTTCGCTGGAGTAAGCAGATTCTTCATGAGGCCATACGTTGGTGCCCCACAGACGGTGAGGAGGATCGCTCTATGTTTGGCAGCGCTCTCTTCCCCATCTAGCTCATTGGCCATGAAGTATTGGTCGAGTCGCTCCACAAAAGTTTCTCAATCATCTCCCTCCGAAAATTTCTCAGGATGCCCACTGTTCTCTGCATCTTTGGGTTCGCTAACTGTATCTCATCGCCAGTTGTTGTGTATGGAGAAACTGTGAGCTCAAAGTAAAGTGTGACCTTAGTCTTTTATTGCAGGTCTCCAGAATGCCTCTCCAACCTGTGAATACTTCTTAAATACCTGTGCTCCCAAGGGATTATGGGGTGCCTTGGGACTCTGGGGAATGAGCCCTCTGGTGTCTGTACAGAGTAAATACAGGTCCACAAATATAACACTAACTTTTTGTGTTTCTTGCACAAGGAGCCCCCAGGTCCCTCTGTACTGCAGCATTTTGCAATTTTTCTCCATTTAAATTATAATTTGCTTTTCTATTTTTTCTGCCAAAGTGGATAACCTCACATTTTCCCACATTATACTCCATCTGCCAAATTTTTTCCCACTCACATAGCCTGTTTATTACCCTATGCAGATTTTTTTGGCCTCCTCACAATTTGCTTTCCCACCTATCTTTTAATCATCAGCAAACTTGGCTACACATTACATTCGGTCCCTTCATCCAAGTCATTTATATAGATTGTAAATAGTTGCGGCCCCAGCACCAATGCCTGCGGCACCCCACTAGTTACTGTTTGCCAATCGAAAAATTACCCATTCATCCCGACTCTCTGTTTTCTGTTAGTTAGCCAATCCTCTAGCCATGCTAATATATTACCCCCAGCCCCGTGAACTTTATCTTGTGCAGTAACCTTTTATGTGGCACCTTATTGAATGCCTTCTGGAAATGCAAATACACCACATCCACTGGTTCCCCCTTATCCACCCTGCTCGCTACTTCCTCAAAGAACTCCAGCAAATTTGTCAAACATGATTTCCCTTTCATAAAACAATGCTGACTCTGCTTGATCGTACTATGCTTATCCAAATGTCCTGTTACTGCCTCCTTAATAATGGACTCCAGCAGTTTCCCAATAACAGATGTTAGGCTAATTGGTCTACAGTTTTCAACTTTCTGTCTGCCTCCTTTTTTAAATAGAGGCATTACATTTACGTTTTCCAATCCACTGGGACCATCCAGAATCCAGGGAATGTTGGTAGATTACAACCAATGCTTCCACTATCTCTGCAGCTACTTCTTTTAAGACCCTAGGATACAAGTCATCAGGTCCAGGGGACTTGTCCACCTTTAGTCTCATTATTTAACCGCATACTACTTCTTTAGTGATAGTGATTGTATTAAGTTCCTCCCTCCCTATAGCCCCTTGATTACACACTATTGGGATGTGAGTGTCTTCTGCTGTGAAGACCGATACAAAATATTTGTTCAAAGCCTCTGCCATTTCCCTGTTTCCCATTATTAATTCTCCAGTCTCATTCTCTAGGGGACCAACATTTACTTTAGCCACTATTTTCCTTTTTATGTATCTGTTTTTATATTTCGTGCTAGTTTACTTTCATAATCTATCTTCCCTCTCTTTATTTTTTTTTTAGTCGTTCTTTGCTGGCTTTTAAAAGGTTCCCAATCCTCTGGCCTTCCACTATTCTTGACCACATTATATGCCCTTGTTTTCAATTTGATAACATCCCTTATTTCCTTAGTTAGCCACGGATGGTTATCCCTTCTCTTACAGTTTTTCCTTCTCATTGGGATATATTTTTGTTGAGAATTATGAAATATCTCCTTAAATGTCTGTCACTGCTCATCAACCATCCCACATTTTAATCTATTTTCCCAGTCCACTTTAGCCAACTCTGCCTTCATACCTTTGTAGTCCCCTTTATTTAAGCTTAGGACACTGGTTTGAGATCCAACTTTCTCACCCTTCAACTGAATTTGAAATTCAACCATGTTATGGTCATTCATTCCTAGAGGATCCTTTACTAGGAGATTGTTTATTAATCCTGTCTCATCATAGAGTACCAGATCTAAGATAGCCTGCTCCCGGTTTGGTTCCGCAACATACTGCTCAAGGAAACTATCCCGGATACACTCTATGAACTCTTCCTCAAGGTGACCCTGGCCAATTTGCTTTGTCCAATCAATATGAAGGTTAAAATCGCCCATGATTATTGCTGTTCCTTTTTTACAAGCCTCATTATTTCTTGATTTATAGCATCTGAAGACAGAGCTCCTCTGGCAAATCCAGGTAGGTATGTGCCTTTGTCTCTAAATGTGTGTGTGTGATGGTCACACTGAGTGGACATAGCCTGCCTTCTGGTGCAACCTGAGGTGCCCGACATCCGTCCATTGCTTCTCCTTTTCTTCCTCAACAAAGATACAAGTGAAGGGGGATTTCCATGACAACCCACAGTGACAATAGTTTGGACATTCCAAGAAAATGAGAATGTCAAAACACCACCACCACCTTCTCAAGGGCAACTCGAGATGGGCAATAAATGCTGGCCTTGCCAGTGACGCACACATTCTGAGAATGAATATAAAAACATACCTTTCACCATACCTAAGACCTATAAGCTACTAGAAAATCATTTTTAAAATATTGACATTTTGCATTAAAATCTTTCTTTTGAGCTGCCCACAAGTAGTACAGAGCTGTTCAAAAATCTATGTGAAAGAATCTGGACACCAGTGTACTTCACTTTGAGCCTTACACACTGGCAAAAAGAACAAGTGAGATCACTGACTCTTTCGAATTGCCTCCCCACCACAAACATTGCAAAGACTGCTGACTTTGTTTATCTTTCTTCTCATCCTGCTGCTCTTACGTTTGCGGAAGTCCAGGACGAGGTTTACATTCTAGGCGTCTTCCTTAATCACAAACTACCACCCAGCAATACAAAGGAAAATCAAGTCATTTTTTTTAACCCACCGAATTTTTTTTCTTTGGAGTTACGACAAGTGCATTTCAGAAAGAGCCCATTTCAAGGCAAATATGCAGCATTGGAAACAAAAAATCCAACATTTTATATTTTCAAGGGTATGCTCGGACCCGTGGGGATTTAAAAACCTGGCCCAATGTTTGGGGCCATCTGATGTGAGTACAGGGCTCATGATCCCGGGTTATTACCCTGAACATCGCCCTGGGGTAAAAACAGACCGACCAGGAAATAAAAGCAGGTGTCAATAAAAAGAAACAGATAAGTGGAGCTCTAATTAACCATATACCTCAGAAGCCAGGCTTTTAAAGTATTTTTTACAGAAATTAATAATCCTTGTTAAAAATATTAAAACGCCTTTTTAAAGTGCTAATTCGACCTTTTTTTAATAAAAAAGGTTCCAACGTGATGGCTTCTCTCTCCACAAGCTCGCTCACAGATCATATTTCACCAACATGCATCATTCATATTCTTAACAAGATCTGTACACATTTATTTTAATCGCAATCAACCTCAACCCCCCTCAGCAAGCGTGTGATATGTAGCTCAGGGCTCCAATTCCCAGAACATCCCCCGACACAAGCCGGAGGACTGACAGATCTCACCTTCGGCGAAAGGTAAATGGAGCCGAGCCCTCGGGCGGTAAATTGTGTGCCTGCCAGTCACATCCAGGACTTGCGTGCCACCCGTTCACGATCTGACAGAAACGCGTCCATATCGGCGGATGGGTCGACCGATCTGGGAAGGAATCGCTGTGTCTCGCTGCCGATATCACTGCTCCGTGGTGGACCTGAGCATCGAGACGTCAGCACCGGCGTCAGGGCCCACCTGTTCCAAATAGATTTCAGTCAGCTGTAGCGGTAGGAAGGGAGCACTGCATCCTGCGCATCTCGGCCAGCCAAGCAGAATGCACTCAATGCACTGCAAGACAATACATTGCAAACCATAACAAGACAGTGCCACAGAACACAATGCAATTCATGCACTACAACAGAGCACAAGACAATGCGCCGCCTGCAACTCAACATAACCCATGAGGGATTTACAAATGTAATGATGCTTGGGCGAGGATCACTTCCAATATAGGCAGTTTTACTCGCACTGTAGCATTCTCACAAAGTGATCATCAGTGGCAGACAAAAAACAATGAGGAGAGAAAGCCCAGCTGCGTTTAAACAATGCAAAACATTGCAATGCATTACATGCACTGAGCCCAACATAACACATTGCACCCCACGCACTGTCTCACATAACACATCGCCACCATGTATTGCCTTAATAATACACGAATCCCATGCATCACCCTACATAACACATGAATCCCAATCACCACCTTCATCATCATAGGCAGTCTCTCGAAACGAGGATGTCTTGCTTCCGGCAAAAAAGGATGAATTCACAGGTGTTTCAATGAAGGACTTAATATTCCAGGTCCTGAACTACATCCTGAAGGGTGGAAGATGACTGTGCATGGATTTTTTTTAATGTGGGGTGGCTGTTGCACACCAGCCCCCACACAGGCTTGACAGAGCTAAGTCTTGTTCCAGTGGCAAAGGTTATCCAAGATGACTGGAGACCTGCTCTGCTGCACGGACCTAGTACACACACATATCGCAGTGTGGGCTGGACCGTGCTGCCTCTGGGCCCTCACCTCTTCTGGCCCCGAACTCACGCCTCTCTTGAGCCCTGATCACATTCTTCTACAGTCTCTCGCCGATCCTTCGCCCTGATCTTGCCGCTCCTGCTGTACCTGCCCACATTCCAATCACCGACCTGGACCTTGATGATGTCCCTCTTCGCTGCCGTCACTCTCCTGCACTAGCTCGTGCTGTACCTTGCAGTGGTATGCCACCATGCTGCCCATGGCCGCCGCTCGCTGCTCCTTTTATGGCCCCGACCTGCTGATGATGGTCTCTCGCAGGTCAGGGCCACCACCCTACAAAACACATGAATCCTATGCACCATCTTACATAACACAAGAATCACATGCACCACCCTAAATAACACATTGGGCTAGATTTTCCACTTTTGTGCAAATTGGACCAAAATGGGCATTATTTCCAGTGTGGGCAGTAAATATGAGTTTTGAGATCGCCGGATTATCGACCATTTCCAAAACCCTAACTTTCCATTTTTTAAAATGGGTATTACCGTGAGCGATCTGAAATGGGCGTCAGTGGTAAAACAATTTTATTTTCTGCCATAAAATGTCGCCGACCATAGCAACGGCATGGCAATGCCCGTTTCCCGCATTTCAGGAGGTCAGGGGTCATCATTACATGCGCAGAAGAGGAGACAGAAAAAGAGGGAGCAGTGAGGGATTGAAAGCGTGTATGGCTGTGGTGTGTGCTTGTTTGGCTGTTGTGGGAGGCAGCAGGGAGATTCACCAGCAGCAAAAAGCTACTAAGCACCAAGAAGGTAGTTGGCACCGAGTTTTTGTCCAACAAATAATACATAACATGGAAGGGATGGAGGAGGCCCTGGAGCTGGTAGCCAGGAACACTGGTGGCAGAGGGCTCCCAGTGGTCCCGGAGCGCAGCACTGCACCCCAAGGTGCCGCACCCCCATTGCCTACGACATATGAGAGCCAGGAGGAAGATCTTCCTTCTGGCTCGGTGTACGTTCCCACCTCGGCATCGTCCTCTCCCATATCTGTCCAAGCAGCAGTTCTGCTGTCATCCCCCCCAATGAATCAGCACTTGAGGAGTTCCTTGGCCAGGTGGCTTGGAGTCAGGAGGGGAAGGGGAAGGGTTGGAGGTGGGGAGGAGAAGTGGGGGGGAGGAAAGGAAAGTGAGGTGTATGGCCGCAGGTGCTGTCTGGGGCATATTTTTAGGTTGCTGGTGCTATTTGGTGGGAGGTTCGGGGCAAGGGGCAAGGGGGCTTCCATGTTGGTGTGCATTTGTATTCTGTTTTTCTGGAAATGGGGACCATTGTAATGATGTAAATGTGATAAATTTGTTGTGGGGTGGGGTGGGGTGTTTTTTATAGTTATACTTATGATTTCAGACAAATGGTCGGATGAAATGTTTTTTATTTAACATAACCTTGTTGTGCATTGTCTCAGATAGCTGCACCATTACACACTGGTGATTCCTTAATATGAAAGGGTATAATTACACCTAACTTCAATAAACTTTAACTGTCACCAAGGTGATACACACCATTGATGTATGACCTGCACACCCAGGAGTGTTGCAGCTTTGTAAATACCACCAATGTTTTTTCAGGCAAAGCGCTCATTTATGAGCTGCTGACATAAGAGTCTTGCAGCTATGTAGCCACCATGGGCCCTTTCCTGCGGTCTAGAGAGGGGCAGGGGCATGGTTTCAACATCAGCCTGATTGTCTGGCCCGAGGTCAGTGTTCGCCTCCTCGTCCTCTTCCTTTCTCTCCTGAGGTGGACCGTCAGTCCCTTCTGGCAATTCTTGTCCCCTCCTAATAGCCAAGTTGTGCAGCATGGATCACACCATCACGAATTGAGCTATGTGCTCAGGGTGGTATTGGAGCCCACCTCCTGAATGGTCCAGGCATCTAAAGCGCTGCTTAAGCATTCTAATAGTTTTCTCGACGATATTGCAAATGGATCTGTGGCTCTCATTGTATCGCTTCTCGGCTTCGATGTGGGTGTCATGCAGGGATTCATCAGCCAGGTGGTGAGGCCATATTCTTTGTCACCAAGCATCCAGCATTGACTTTGTGGCTGACTGGTAAACAGGTCAGATACAGCGTTCTCACGCAGGATGTGAACATCATGGATGCTGCCCGGAAATTTAGCATTCACTGCCATAATCATTTGCTGGTGGTCGACAAAGAGTTGCACATTCAGGGAGTGGAATCCCTTGCGGTTCCTAAAAACCTCTATATCCTGAAAAGGTGCCCGTATCGCAATGTGCCTACAATCTATTTCTCCCTGCACCTTGGGGAAGTTAGCAATTCGGTAGAATCCTAAAGCCCTCTCAGTCTGAGCCTCACTGGTCATAGAGAAGCTGATAAACTCCATCCTGTGGTCGTAAAGTGATTCAGTGACCTGTTGAATGCAGCAATGTGTGGCATGCTGAGATATAGCACAAATGTCACAAATGCTATATCTCAGCATGCCACTCATTGCTGCATTCAACAGGTCACTGAATCCCTTTACGCACACAGGATGGAGTTTATCAGCTTCCCTATGACCAGCTGAGGCCCGATAGGAACCCGATGCATAGAACAAAAGTGCCACGGTGACCTTGACCTCGACGGACAGTGTGGTACTGATGGCGCTGGCAGGCTGCACATCTCCCCTGATGAGCTGGCATATCTCATTGATAACCTCCTTGTGGAAGTGCAGTCTCCTAATGCAGGTGGTGTGGGACAAGTTGAGGTAAGACTGCTTCTCCCTGTAAGTGCGGGGGATGTAACGTCTGGACCTCCTCATCAGTCTGGCACGTCTTACATTGGGCACATAATGCTGTCGAATGTACCTTCTGCCATCTCTAGTCTGCAGCATGTGCGTACTCATCAAGACAGGTTGCGAAATGACAGGCCCCATTCCAATAGCTATCAGTATTACACTGATTGTTCACAAACAATAAATGTCCCCACTTAGACACCTAAAGTAAATTCCAATTGTCCACAGTATGAAACGATGTATGTTCAGATGTTCACATCACCTTAAAAGACCTCCAGAGTACATCCAAACTCCCCCGAAGTTGAAGCAGCCTTTTAAAAGATGCAAATTGCGATTTAGAAAATGGCGTCCATACCACTGTGATGAGATCAGGTCAGTTCAACTTTTTCACAGCGCTTTTTTCGGCGAGCAATATTGTCGGCGAGATGTGTGCGAGATGCCGAAAGTAATGCTGGGCGATATTATGAGCGTTGGTTTCGCCCATTCTGATCTTTCCTCCCAAATAAAGTGGGCGGGCGGTATTATTTTTTATCGGCATTACGTACATGCCGAAAGTAACGCTCGGCGATAAGTGACCGAGATATGGGCGATACTTTCCATTTTGTGGCTAAATGGGCGATATATGAGCGTTACACATCATTTCAGCGTTAAAATGGACGTTAAGTGGACGGTATGCATGCAAAAATAATGGAAATCTAGCCAATAAATCCCAGGCACCACCCTACATAACACATTAATCCCATGCACCAACTTACATAACACACAAATCCCATGCACCGCCCTACATAACACATGAATCATATGTACTCCTCCACATAACACACGAATCCCATGCACTCCCCCTCATAACATAAGAACCCCACACACCACGCTACATAACACATGAATCACATGCACTCCCCTGTATTTGCTGGAGTTCTTTGAAGATGTAACAAACAGGGTGGATAAAGGGGAACCAGTGGATGTGATGTATTTGGACTTCCAGAAGGCATTTGACAAGGTGCCACATGAAAGGTTACTGCACAAGATAAAAGTTCATGGGGTTGGGGGTAATATATTAGCATGGATAGAGGATTGGCTAACTAATAGAAAACAGAGAGTTGGGATAAATGATTCATTCTCTGGTTAGTAACCAGTAACTAGTGGGGTGCCGCAGGGATCAGTGCTGGGACCCCAACTGTTTACAATCTATATTAACGACTTGGAAGAGGGGACTGAGTGTAACGTAGCCAAGTTAGCTGATGATACAAAGATGGGAAGAAAAGCAATGTGTGAGGAGGACACAAAAAATCTGCAAAAGGATATAGACAGGCTAAGTGAGTGGGCAAAAATTTGGTAGATGGAATATAATGTTGGAAAGTGTGAGGTCATGCACTTTGGCAGAAAAAAAATCAAAGAGCAAATTATTATTTAAATGGAGAAAGATTGCAAAGTGACGCAGTACAGTGGGACCTAGGGATACTTGTGCATGAAACACAAAAGGATAGTATGCAGGTACAGCAAGTGATCAGGAAGGCCAATTGTATCTTGGTCTTTATTGCAAAGGGGATGGAGCATAAATGCTTGGAAGTCTTGCTGCAGCTATACAGGGTATTGGTGAGGCTACACCTGGAATACTGCGTGCAGTCTTGGTTTCCATATTTACGAAAGGATGCACTTGCTTTGAAGGCTATTGTGTTCCTAACACAGATGAGACTGCACACAGGGAGATTAAATTAACAGTGACCTCAGTCTTTATTAAGACACCCAGAGTGAGGAACAGGCCTGAGGGGCCGGCTTATATACAGTGCTCCCAAGGGATGCTGGGACCCCTTGGTACTTCAGGGGATGCACTCCCTGGTGGCAGAACATGGGAGTGCATGCTTTACAGATACACAACAGAGGCAGTTCAGAGAAGGTTCACTAGGTTGATTCTGGGGATGAGGGGGTTGACTTATGAGGAAAGGTTGACTAGGTTGGGTGGAATTCAGGTGATCTTATAGAAATGTATAAGATTATGAGGGGGCTTGGCAAGGTAGATGCAGAGAAGATGTTTCCACTGATGGGGAATACTAGAACTGGAGGGCATGATCTTAGAATAAGGGGCCTCCCATTTAAAACAGAGATGAGGAGAAATTTCTTCTCTCAGAGGGTTGTTAATCTGTGGAATTCGCTGCCTCAGAGAGCTGTGGAAGCTGGGATCTGAATAAATTTAAGACAGAAATAGACAGTTACTTAAACGATAAGGGGATAAGGGGTTATGGGGAGCAGGTGGGGAATGGAGCTGTGTCCATGATCAGATCAGCCATGATCTTATTAAACGGCGGAGCAGGGTCAAGGGGCCGGATGGCCTACTCCTGCTCCTATTTCTTATGTTTTTATGTTCTTATAACACATTAATCCCGTGCACCACCCTACATAAAAAATGAACCCCATGCACTCCCCTACATAACACATGAATCACGTGCACCTCCCTACATAACACATTAATCCCATGCACCGCCCTACATAACACATTAATCCCATACACCGCCCTACATAACACATGAATCACATGCACTCCCCCACATAACACATGAATCACATGCACCGCCCTACATAACACATTAATCCCATGCACCGCCCTACATAACACATTAATCCCATGCACCGCCCTACATAACACATTAATCCCATGCACCGCCCTACATAACACATTAATCCCATGCACCGCCCTACATAACACATTAATCCCATGCACCGCCCTACATAACACATGAATCCCATGCACTCCCCCACATAACACATGAATCACATGCACTCCCCCACATAACACATGAATCCCATGCACACCCCCACATAACACATGAATCCCATGCATAAATCCAACATAGCAATGCTTTAACACAAATGGACCAGAAATTACTGGTTCGTACTAATGCAGAAATTACACCAAAATAAGAGGAACATAATACCCAAATTTCCTGCACAGCTCGTTTGCCTGTACCGGAATGTAAAAAGTGATATTAAACAACTGCAAATCTATAACTACCAACAGGGGAAATATATTCTGACGAAGGGTCATCGACCCGAAACGTTAGCTCTGCTTTCTCTCCACAGATGCTGCCTGACCCCCTGAGATTTCCAGCATTTTTTGTTTTTATTCGATCCAGTATCTGCAGTATTTTGCTTTTGTGTTTGTGTAGGGAAATATATTGGGCTGCTGTCTTTATCTATTGTGCCCCACTCTCAGAGCTTCTTGCTTAATCTGCTCCTCATTCTATTCTATTGCTATGTAGAACATTGGGTAGAACATTGCAGCTGCTTAGTGAAATTTAAAAAATGCACATCCCACATAACACATGAATCCCATGCACTCCCCCACATAACACATGAATCCCATGCACTCCCCCACATAACACATGAATCCCATACACCGTCCCACATAACACATGAATCCCATGCACCGTCCCACATAACACATGAATCCCATGCACTCCCCCACATAACACATGAATCCCATGCACCAAGCCTTTCCCGACCTCAGGACCACCCAAAGAGCATTACAGTCGTTGAAGTTTTTTTGATGTGTAGTCACTATTGTAATGTGGTGCTTCTGAATGCTGAGTGAACAGAGGGATGGGGGTCTGAAAAATTTCAGTTGCAACAAGACTGACAGGCCTTTGATTAATAAAAACAGAAAATTCTAGGAATACTCAGTAGGTCAGCCAGCATCTGTGGAGAGAGAAACAGACTTAATGTTTCAGGTCGATGATCTTTTGTCAGAAATTAGGTTAAGTATAGTTCAGGTCTCAAGAGAGGAAACAAAAGATCATGAGTAAATCACTTCAAATTTATTTCAGTCAATATCAGGTGATTTCTGATCGTTCTGCGCTTACATTTTTGGGTTTAAATCTATGCCAGCGGAATATTTGTGTGAATCCAGGAAGCCTGAATTAACTGGCTTTTGCATGGGGGCAGCGATATGTAAATGGGCATTAGAGGGATTCGGTGGGTGTATTTTGAAAACAGCGCAAACTAAATTCACGTGTAGCAGTATTCCGGTGTAAATCAGTTACACATCAATTTCCTCGGGGGATAAAACGGCATAACTCTACTCTTATGCCTTAGCTACGCTGAAACTTTCCAGGAAATTCCAGGCCTGTATGAGCAGAGCCAAAGGAGGGAGTCACAGTTTTCCTTTGCCAGCTGCATTTCAGAGTGTAAAGCAAGCCAGGCTTCTTATTCCATTGGCACTGTAGACTGATGAAAATATCAATCTACAATTCTGCTGTCGGTAGTTGATTTTAGTAATGTAAACATAGGGAGTCAAGGTCATACATTTGATCTCTGTGGGACTCCATATAAAAGCAGAGCACAGCACCCCTATAGAGGTTGGATCTCTAATCTAAATGTAAAAGTGGGAGAGCAGTGCACAAATGACACTCTTGTGAAAGTGGAGGCAGAACTTTACACAAACATAAATACACCTATAAAACAGTAGGTGCCAGAAGAGCCTCCCTAAGATATGGAAGCAGTATTCAAGTCTTGCACAGATTTCAAGTTCAAGAACTGTTGAGAGAAAATAAATGTTTGGCATGAAAGAGGAAACCAACCTTCCTGGAGACAGCTTTAGCAATAGAGGAAATGTAGCAGTTCACTTAATATCAGAAAGGACAGTGAGACAGAGAATATCGAGAGATCAAGCAAGAGTATGAGTGGAAACATGAAAGGTAAGAAGCTGTCAGTTACATTTTTGAAAAATATGAAGAAATTGTGCCTTTGAAGAATTGAAAAAGGTCTTGAAATCATAGAATCATAGAATGGTTACAGCACAGAAGAAGGCCATTCGGCCCATTGAGCCCGTGCCAGCTCTCTGCAAGAGCGCTTCAGCTAGTCCCACTCCCCTGCTCTTTCACTGTAGCCCTGCAAATTTTTTTCTTTCAAGTGCTTATCCAACTCCCTTTTGACAGCAGTGATTGAGTCTGCCTCCACCACCCTTTCAGGCAATGAATTCCAGATCCTAACCATTCGCTGTGTAAAAAAGTTTTTTCTTATGTCGCCTTTGGTTCTTTGGCCAATCACCTTAAATCTGCGTCCTCTTGTTCTCGACCCTTCTGCCAATGGGAACAGTTTCTCTCTAACTACTCTGTCCAGACCCCTCATGATTTTGAACACCTCTATCAGTGTCAGCTGTGGCTCAGTTTGTAGCATACTTGCCTCTGAGTCAGAAGATTGTGGGTTTAAGTCTCATGTCAGGGCCTTAAGCACAAAAAAAATCTAGGCTGAGGGAGTACTGCACTGTCGGAGGTACCGTCTTTTGGATGAGACGTAAAATCGAGGTCTCGTCTGCTCTCTCAGGTGGATGTAAAAGATCCCATGGCACTATTTCGAAGAAAAGCAAGGGAGTTATCTCCGGTGTCCTGGCCAATATTTATCCCTCAATCAACATAACAGATTATCTGGTCATTGTCACATTGTTGTTGTGCACAAGTTGACTACCGCGCCTCCCAGATTACAACAGTGACTCCCCTCCAAAAGTACTTAATTGGCTGTAAAGTGCTTTGAGACATCTGGTGGCCATAAAAGGCGCTATATAAATACAAATCTTTCTCTCTTCTTTCTATCAAATCTCCTCTCAATCTTCTCTGCTCTAAGGAGAACAACCCCAGCTTCTTCAGTCTATCCACATAACTGAAGTCCCTCATCCCTCAAATCATTCTCGTAACTCTTTTCTGCACCCTCTTTAAGGCCTTAAGGCATAGCATATCAGCATATGAACACTTCATGCATTTTTCTGAAATTCCTTCTTCTACTATTTTAATGGGGGCATTAATCCATTTACAATAAATAGGTTATGACCACCATTAAAGCAACAGAGAGGGGAATTTCAAATAAATGTATGAAGAGTTCATATGCTGATATTCCACAGAATAATTTCAGGGCTAATATTTCATTGTCCTACCGAAGGATTTAAAGGAGATCAAAATGCAATTTTTTAACCTTGCACTGCAAAACTTCAAGCACCGAGTGTGTGTGATCTGAAGGACATTGATGAATGTTGAATGAAATCATAAGAGAAAGAGTGGTTTATGAGTGAACGAGGAACACAGTTGAAGAGAGCAAAATCATGAGAAACCCCGAGGTAATAGAAAAAGCATCATCATCATAGGCAGTCCCTCAAATCGCGGATGACTTGCTTCCACGTCAAAAAGTTCACAGGTGTTTCAATGAAGGACCTAAATTCCAGGTCGCGAATTAAATCCTGAAGGGTGGAAGATGCCTGTGTGTGGATTTTTTTAACGTGTGGCGACCGTTGCACAACAGCCACCACACGGACTTGACAGAACTAGGTCTTGGTCCAGTAGCAAGGATTAACCGAGACGACTGGAGACCAGCTCTGCTGCACGGATCTAGTGCGCACACATATCGCAGTGTGGTATCATACGATGACATAGGAAAAGCATCATAGGATGGCATTGACTACAGCACAAAGCAATTTATGAGGACATTGCACACCTATGTATATACTATAGAATGACATATTGTCTCAAGAAAACATTTTGGGAACAGAGGTAAGTGCATATTGGTGGGAAATTTAAAATTGTATCATGCTCTTCCCCACAAGTTGTATACAGATGCACATTATCGTTCTTTCTTTCTTCTTTTTATCAAATCTCCTCACAATCATCTCAATCAATCAAAATGTGGACCATTTCCCATACCTCAGGAGCCTCTTATCAACAAGACCAGACAATGACGACGAGATTCAACACCGCCTCCAGTGCAGCAGTGCAGCCCTCGGCAGCCTGAGGAAAAGAGTGTTTGAAGACCAGGTCCTCAAATCTGCCACCAAGCTCATGGCCTACAGGACTGTAGTAATACCCGCCCTCCTGTATGGTTCAGAGACATGGACCATGTGCAGTAGACACTTCAAGTCGCTGGAGAAATACCACCAACGATGTCTCCGCAAGATCCTACAAATCCCCTGGGAGGACAGACGCACCAACATTAGCATCCTCAACCAGGCCAACATTCCTAGCATTGAAGCACTGACCACACTTGATCAGCTCCGCTGGGCAGGTCACATTGTTCGCATGCCAGACACGAGACTCCCAAAACAAGCGCTCTACTCGGATCTCCTTCACGGCAAACGAGCCAAAGGTGGGCAGAGGAAACGTTACAAGGACACCCTCAAAGCCTCCCTGATAAAGTGCAACATCCCCACTGACACCTGGGTGTCCCGGCCAAAGGCCACTCTAAGTGAAGGAAGTACATCCAGGAGGCCACTGAGCACCTCGCGTTTCATCGCCGAGAGCATGCAGAAATCAAGTGCAGGCAGCGGAAAGCGCTTGCGACAAACCTGTCCCACCCACTCTTTCCCTCAATGACTATCTGTCCCACCTGTGATAGGGACTGTGGTTCTCGTATTGGACTGTTCAGCCACCTAAGGACTCATTTTAAGAGTGGAAGCAAGTCTTCCTCGATTCCGAGGGACTGCCTATGATGATGATCTTTGATAAGCATAAATCACCTTGAAAAATCACAAAAATATTTTTATTGTGAATAATAGCCGATCTCTCATGCTGCTACGCACCACTACATTAGAATGGTTATTATTCATGAGGAAAAATGAGGAATGGCACTGAAAATCAATAAGAGTATAACAGATTGCAAACTCGTGTCACATGTTGGGCCTTCTGGTTATGTTATAGAAGGATCGTAGTGCAATCTATATTAAAAATGCTATTGTTAAGTTAACTGTGATCCCAAAGGGTTAAATTTACGGAACATCAAAGCTGGAAAATGTAAATTAGGATTCAGGTGAAGAGTCTGAATAAGAGTTCTTCAGACAATGAAAGTTAGATCAGAAATTCACACCTATTCATGTGAGTGTACCATGAGGTATCTGCTGACAATACACTCTTAGGAAAGGGTATATCAATTTAGTTGGTGAATTCCTGAATATCATCATCATAGGCAGTCCCTCAAAATCGAGGAAGACTTGCTTCAACACTAAAAGTGAGTTCTCAGGTGACTGTGCAGTCCAATACAGGAATTACAGTCTTTGTTACAGACAGTCGTTGAAGGGAAGGGTGGGTGGGGAGTCTGGTTTGCCGCATGCTCCTTCCGCTGCCTGCGTTTATTTTCTGCATGCTCTTGGCAATGAGACTCGAGGTGCTCAGCGTCCTCCCGGATGCTCTTCCTCCACTTAGAACAGTCAGGCCAGGGACTCCCAGGTGTCAGTGGGGATGTTGCACTTTATCTAGAAGGCTGTGAGAGTGTCCTTGAAGCATTTCCTCTGCCCACCTGGGGCTCGCTTGCCGTGTTCAGAGTAGAGCGCTTGCTTTGGGAGTCTTGTGTCGGGCATGTAGACAATGTGGCCCGTGCAACGGAGCTGGTCGAATGCGGTCAGTGCTTCGATGCTGGGGATGTTGGCCTGATCGAGAACATATTGGTGCATCTATCCTCCCAGGGGATTTGCAGGATCTTGCGGAGACATCGTTGGTGGTATTTCTCCAGCGATTTGAGGTGTCTACTGTATATGGTCCATACAGGAGAGCGAGTATCACTACAGCCCTGTAGATCATAAGCTTGGTGTCAGATTTGAGGGCCAGATCTTCAAAAACTCTCTTCCTCATGCGACCGAAGGCTGTGCTGGCACAATGCAGGCAGTGTTGAACCTTGTCGTCGATGTCTACCTTGCTGATAGTAGGCTTCCAAGGCTTGGTCTGCCCTCCAGGCCACCATAACCAGTGCCTGCAAAGAGGCACTCGGTCACTCAACCAGGAAACACCAGGACTGGTTTGATGAGAATGACCAGGAGACCAAAGAAATAATAAACCGCAAGCGCAGGGCATTTCTGAACTTAAAGCAACAACCCAACTCGGGAGCAGCAAAGCAACTTTATAGATGGCTTAAAGCCGAGCTCCAACAAAAAACCTGCGACCTCCAGAATAGACGGTGGGTGCAGAAAGCACAGGAGATTCAGCAGCTGGCCAACAACCATGACATACGAGGATTCTTCAGCGCAGTCAAGTCCACCAAAGCCCAAGCACCCAATGCCATACCTCACTGCTGGCCAAGAATGGGGAGACACCCATCAAGCCCACCGAGGCAGTCAGGACCTGCTGGAAGGAGCACTTGGAAGATCTCCTTAATCGAGACTCTGGCTTTGACACGAGTGTCCTTAAATCCATCCCGCAGCATGCTACCCACCATCATCTCAGCAACACCCCAACCCTGCACATAGAAACATAGAAACATAGAAATAGGTGCAGGAGTAGGCCATTTGGCCCTTTGAGCCTGCACCACCATTCAATATGATCATGGCTGATCATTTTTGCAACTTTAGTACCCCATTCCTGCTTTCTCTCCATACCCGCTGATCCCTTTAGCCATAAGGGCCACATCTAACTCCCTTTTGAATATATCTAACGAACTGGTCTCAACAACTTTCTGTGGTAGAGAATTCCACAATTCTCTGAGTGAAGAAGTTTCTCCTCATCTCGGTCCTAAATGGCTTACCCCTTATCCTTAGACTGTGATCCCTGGTTCTGGACTTCCCCAACATCAGGAACATTCTTCCTGCATTTAACCTGTCCAATCCCGTCAGAATGTAATATGTTTCTATGAGATCCCCTCTCATTCTTCTAAATTCCAGTGAATATAAGCCTAGTCGATCCAGTCTTTCTTCATATGTCAGTCCCGCCATCCCGGGAATCAGTCTGGTGAACCTTCGCTGCACTCCCTCAATAGCAAGAATGTCCTTCCTCAGATTAGGAGACCAAAATTGTACACCATATTCAAGGTGTGGCCTCACCAAGGCCCTGTACAATTGCAGTAAGACCTCCCTGCTCCTATATTCAAATCCTCCCGTTATGAAGGCCAACATGCCATTTGCCTTCTTCACCGCCTGCTGTACCTGCATGCCAACTTTCAATGACTGATGTACCATGACACCTAGGTCTCATTGCACCTCCCCTTTTCCTAATCTGTCACCATTCAAATAATATTCTGCATTCCTGTTTTTGCCATCAAAGTGGATAACCTCACATTTATCTACATTATACTGCATCTGCCATGTATCTGCCCACACACCTAACCTGTTCAAGTCACTCTTAGCATCCTCCTCACAGCTCGCACTGCCACCCAGCTTTGTGTCATCTGCAAACTTGGAGATATTACATTCAATTCCTTCATCTAAATCATTAATGTATTTTGTAAATAGCTGGGGTCCCAGCATTGAACCTTGCGGTATCCCACTAGTCACTTCCTGCCATTCTGAAAAGGACCCGTTTTATCCAACTCTCTGCTTCCTGTCTGCCAACCAGTTGTCTATCCACGTCAATACATTACTCTCAATGCCATGTGCTTTAATTTTGCACAACAATCTCTTGTGTGGGACCTTGTCAAAAACCTTTTGAAAGTCCAAATACACCACATCCACTGGTTCTCCGTTGTCCACTCTACTCGTTACATCCTCAAAAAATTCTAGAAGATTTGTCAAGCATGATTTCCCTTTCATAAATCCATGCTGACTTGGACAGATCCTGTCACTGCTTTCCAAATGCGCTGCTATTACATCTTTAATAATTGATTCCAACATTTTCCCCACTGCCGACGTCAGGCTAACCAGTCTATAATTCCCTGTTTTCTCTCTCCCTCCTTTTTTAAAAAGTGGGGTTACATTAGCTACCCTCCAATCCATAGGAACTGATCCAGAGTCTATAGAATGTTGGAAAATGACCACCAATGCATCCAGTATTTCTAGGGCCACTTCCTTAAGTACTCTGGGATGCAGACTTTCAGGCCCTGGGGATTTATCGGCCTTCAGTCCCATCAATTTCCTTGACACAATTTCCTGACTAGTAAGGATTTCCTTCAGTTCCTCCTTCTCGCTAGACCCTCTGTCCCCTAGTATTTCCGGAAGGTTATTCATGTCTACCTTAGTGAAGACAGAACCAAAGTATTTGTTCAATTGGTCTGCGATTTCTTTGTTCCCCATTATAAATTCACCTGATTCTGACTGCAAGGGACTTACATTTGTCTTCATTAATCTTTTTCTCTTCATATATTTATAGAAGCTTTTGCAGTCAGTTTTTATGTTCCCTGCAAGTTTACTCTCATACTCTATTTTCCCCCTCCTAATTAAACCCTTTGTCCTCCTCTGCTGAATTCTAAATTTCTCCCAGTCCTCAGGTTTGCTGCTTTTTCTGGTCAATTTATATGCCTCTTCCTAATTTCCCTTGTTAGCACGAGGTAGAAAAGGCCATCCATCAGCTGAAGAACAACAAGGCATCGGGAGCAGATGGAATCCCCGCTGAGGCACTAAAGTATGGTGGAGAGGCACTATTGGCATGAATGCATGACATCATCTCTCTCATTTGGAAGGAGGAGAGCATGCCGGGAGATTTCAGAGATGCAGTAATCGTAACCATCTTTAAAAAAGGGGACAAGTCCAACTGCGGCAACTACAGAGGAATCTCCCTGTTGTCGGCCACTGGGAAAGTCATTGCTAGAATCCTCCTCAACCGTCTTGTCCCTGTGGCTGAGGAGCTCCTCCCAGAGTCACAGTGCAGATTCCGTCCACTACGGGGTACATCGGACATGACCTTTATGGCGTGACAACTGCAAGAGAAATGTAGGGAACAGCACCAACCCCTATACATGGCCTTCTTTGACCTTACAAAGGCCTTTGACTCTGATCCCTGAATAGGGAAGCAGCTGCAGGCCCTTCCTTCCACTTCCTAGAATCATAGATCCAAAAAGAGTTTCCTAGAATCATAGAAACTTACAGCACAGGAGGCCATTCAGCCCATCGTGTCTGTGCCGGTCAAAAAAGAGCTATCCAGCCTAATCCCACTTTCCAGCTCTTGGTGAGTAGCCTTGCATGTTACTGCCTTTTAAATGTGATGAGGGTTTCTGTTTCTACCATCCTTTCAGGCAATGAGTTCCAGACCTCCACCGCTTTCTGGGTGAAAACATTTCTCAACTCCCCTCTAATCATTTACCAATTACTTTAAATCTATGCCCCCTGGTTATTGACCTCTCTGCTAAGGGGAATAGGTCCTTCCTAACTACTCTATCTAGGCCCCTCATAATTTTATATAAATCAAATAAGTCTCCCCTCAGCCTCCTCTGTTCCAAAGAAAATCATCCCGGCCTATCCAATCTTCCCTCATTGCTAGAATTCTTCAGTCCTGACAACATCCTCGTAAATCTCCTCTGTACCTTCTAGTGCAATCACATCTTTCCTGTAATGTGGTGACCAGAATTGTACCCAGTTGTGGCCTAACTAGTGGTTTATACTGTTCTAGCATTACCTCTCTGCTCTTATAATAAATAGGAGCAGGAGTAGGCCATTTGGCCCCTCGAGCCTGCTCCGCCATTCAATAAGATCATGGTTGCTCTGATTTTGGCCTCAACTCCACTTTCCTGCCTGTTCCCCATAACCCTTTACTCCCCCGTAGTTCAAAAATTTATCTCCGCCATTGTTTTCGGTCCCCGCCACCCACTCCATTCCCTAGCCACTGACTCCATCCCTCTCTCCAATATCTGTCTGAGGCTGAACCAGACTGTTCACAACCTTGGTGTCATATTTGACCCTGAAATGAGCTTTCAATCACATATTCGCAGCATAACCAGGACCGCCTATTTTCATAACCGTAACATCGCCCGTCTCCGCCCTTGCCTCAGCTCATCTGCTGCTGAAGCCCTCATCCATGCCTTTGTGACCTCTCAACTTGACTATTCCAAAGCATTCCTAGATGGCCTCCCACATTCTATCCTACGTAAACTAGCGGTGATCCAAAACTCGGCTGTCCATGTCCTAATTTGCACCAAGTCCCGTTCACCCATCACCCCTGTGCTCATCGACCTGCATTGACTTCCGGTTTACCAACGCCTTGATTTCAAAATTCTCATCCTTATTTTCAAATCCCTCTATGGCCTTGCCCCTCCCTATCTCTATAATCTCTTCCAGCCACAGAACCTCCGAAATGTCTGCGCTCCTCTAATTCTGCGCTCTTGAGCATCCCTGATTATAATCGCTCAACCATTGGTGGTCGCGCCTTCTGTTGCCTCGGCCCCAAGCTCTGGAACTCCATGCCTAAACCTCTCTGCCTCTCTTTCCTCCTTCAAGACGCTCCTTAAAACATACCTCTTCCCAAGCTTGTGGTCACCAGTGCTAATTTCTACTTAGGCGGCTCAGTGTCTCCTAATACTCCTGTGAAGCGCCTTGGGACGTTTCACTACTTTAAAGGCGCTATATAAATACAAGTTGTTATTGTTGTTGAACATATTCAATGCCTCAGCCTCCACAGCTCTCTGGGGTAGAGAATTTCAAAGATTCAAGACCCTCTGAGAGAAGAAATTCCTCCTCATCGTCTTAAATGGGTGACCATTTATTCTGAAACTGTGCCCCCTAGCTCTAGATTCCCCCATGAGGGGAAACATCCTCTCTGCATCTACCCTGTCAAGCCCCCTCAGGACCTTATATGTTTCAATAAGATCACCTCTCATTCTTCTAAACTTCAATGAGTATCGGCCCAATCTGCTCAACCTTTCCTCATAAGTCAACCCCTTCATCTCAGGAATCAACCAAGTGAACCTTCTCCGAACTGCCTCCAATAAAATATATCCCTCCTTAAATAAGGAGACCAAAACTGTATGCAGTATTCTAGGTGTGGTCTTACCAATGTCCTGTACAGTTGCAACAAGACTTCACTGCTTGTATACTCCATCCCCCTTGCAATAAAGGCCAACATTTCATTTGCCTTCCGGATTACTTGCTGAACCTGCAAAAACAAAGGTGCTCTATCAACCTGCCCCTGCCACACATCATTGCCCTTCCCGGCCGCCCCCCCCCTCCGCCCCCGATTATCAAAATACATGTTGAGGCCTTGGACAACGTGGTTAATTATCCATACCTCGGGAGCCTACTGTCAACAAGGGAAGACATCGATGATGAGGTCCAATACCACCTTCAGTGTGTCAGTGCAGCCTTTGGTCGCCATTAGGAAGAGAGAGTTTGAAGACCAGAACCTTAATACTCGCTCAAAGCTCATGGTCTACAGAGCAGTAGTGATACCCACCCTCCTATATGTTTCTGAGACATAGACTATGTACAGCAGGATGGACCACCGTCTAATCCGATCCATCATCAACATTAACATAGCCCAAAGCAGAGGGGACAGTAGAAGCAGTGCCACAAAAAAGTTAATGCTGGGGCACTGAGAGACCCAGCTAAGAAAGCCCTATACAGTCAGCGCCTCACAGCCAATTGGTGTGCCTTGATGACCCTGAGATGCTGAATGCCCACAGCGCTTGGTCTGCCCTCCAGGCCTCTAGTGCCTGTGATGAGACACTTGGTCACTCAACCAGAAAACATCAGGACTGATTTGATGAAGATGATCAGGAGGTCAAAGAACTAATAGATCGCAAGCAGGAAGCATTTCTGGGCTTCAACCCAACTCGGGAGCTGCAAAACAACATTATAGATGGCTGAAGGCTCAGGTCCAACAAAAAACCTGGGACCTAAAGAACAGATGGTGGATGGAGAAAGCACAGGAGATACAATAACTGGCCAACAGCCATGATATGCGAGGATTCTTTATCACAGTCAAGGCCACCTACTGTCCAAACTCCCAAGGCCCCACCCCACTCCTGGCCAAGAACGGGGAAACACTCTTCAAGGACACCGAGGCTGTCAGGGCCCAATGGAAGGAGCACTTTGAAGATCTCCTCAATCGAGACTCTGCCTTTGACTTGAGTGTTCTTGACTCCGCAGCATGCAGCCCGCCACCAACTCAGTGAAACTCCAACATTGCACGAGGTAGGCAAAGCCATAAAACAGCTCAAGAATAACAAGGCTACGGGAGCGGATGGAATCCCTGCTGAGGCGCTAAAGTATGGCGGAGAGGCACTGTTGGTGTGGATACATGACCTCATCTTTCTCATCTGGAGAGAGGAAAGCATGCCGGGAGATCTCAGGGATGCAGTGATTGTGACCATTTTTTTAAAAAGGTCTGCGGCAACTACAGGGGAATCTCCCTGCTATCAGCCACTGAGAAGGTTGTCGCTAGAGTTCTCCTCAACCATCTTCTGCCTGTGGCCGAGGAGCTCCTCCCGGAATCACAATGCAGATTGCGTCCCCTTAGAGCCACAACGGACATGATCTTTGTAGCGCGACAGCTAAGGGAAAAATACAGGGAGCAGCGCCAGCCCTTATATATGGCTTGTTCGGTCTTACAAAGGCCTTTGAAACTGTCAACCATGAGGGTCTATGGAGCGTCCTCCTCTGTTTTGGCTGCCCCTAAAAGTCTGTCAACATCCTTCACCTGCTTCACAACGACATGCAGGCCGTGATCCTTACCAACAGATCCATTACAGACCCAATTCACTTCCGGACCGGGGTCAAACAGGGCTGCGTCATCACTCCAACCCTCTTCTCAATCTTCCTCGCCTCCATGCTCCACCTCACAATCAACAAGCTCCCCGCTGGAGTGGAACTAAACTACAGAACCAGTGGGAAACTGTTTAACCTACACCGCCTCCAGGCCAGGTCCAAGATCACCTCAACCTCTGTCGTTAAGCTGCAGTATGTGGAAAATGCCTGTGTCTGCGCACATTCTGAGGCTGAACTCCAGGATATAGTTAATGTATTCACTGAGGCATATGAAATCATGGGCCTTACGCTTAACATCTGTAAGACAAAGGTCCTCCACCAGCCTGTCCCCGCTGCACAGCACTGCCCTCCAATCATCAAGATCCATGGTGCGGCCCTCGACAACATGGACCATTTCCCATATCTTGGGAGCCTTTTATCAACAAAGGCAGACATTGATGCGGAGATTCAACATCACCTCGTGCCTTCGGCCGTCTGAGGAAAAGAATGTTCGAAGACCAGGCCCTCAAACCGACCACCAAGCTCATGGTCTACCGGGCTGCAGTAATACCCGCCCTCCTGTATGGATCTGAAGCATGGACAATGTATAAAAGGCACCTCAAGTCGCTGGAGATATATCACCAACGATATCCCGCAAGATCCTGCAAATCCCCTGGGAGGACAGGCATACCAACATCAGTGTCCTCAACCAGGCTAACATCCCCAGTATCGAAGCACTGACCACACTCGATCAATTTCGCTGGGCAGGCCACATAGTTCGCATGCCAGATACGAGACTCCCTAAGCAAATGATTTATGTGGAGCTCCTTCGTGGTAAACGAGCCAAAGGTGGGCAGCGGAAGTGTTACAAGGACACCCTCAAAGCCTCCCTGGTAAAGTGCGACATCACCACTGAAACCTGGGAGACCCTGGCCGAAGACCGCCTGAGGTGGAGAAAGTGCATCCGGGAGGGCGTTGAGTACTTCGTGTCTCAACGCAAAGAGTGTGAAGAGGTCAGGTGCAGACAGTGGAAGGTGCGCACGGCAAACCAGTCCCACCCACCCCTTCCCTCGACGAATGTCTGTCCCACCTGTGACAGAGTCTGTGGCTCTCGTATTGGACTGTTCAGCCACCAGAGAACTCAGTTTGGGAGTGGAAGAAAGTCTTCCTCGATTCCGAGAGCCTGCCTATGATATACAGCAGGCACATCAAAGCACTGGAGATGTACCATCAACGCTGCCTCCGGAAGATCCTACAAATCCATTGGCAGAATAGGCGTACCAACATCAGTGTTCTCACCCAGGCCAACATCCTCAGCATCCACAATGATCAATTAGCTCCGACGGATGGACCACATCATCCGTATGCCCGATACCAGACTCCCAAAGCAAGCGCTCTACTCGAAGCTTCGACATGGCAAACGAGCCCCAGGTAGGCAGAAGAAACACTTCAAGGACACCCTTAAGGCCTTCTTGAAGAAGTTCAACATCCCCACCGACACCTGGGAATCCCTGGTGCAAGATCGCTCAAAGTACGAGAATATTCCGGGAAGGTGCTGAACACCTCGAGTCTCTTCGCCGGGAGCAAGCGGAGGCCAAGCGCAAATGGCGAAAGGAGCACATGACAACCCAAGCACTGCAATAAACCGACACTTCAACCAACGTCCTTTCAACCACCGTCTGTCCAACCAGTGACAGAGACTTATCAATTGCTGGAATTCATTGAGGATGTAACGAACAGGGTGGATAAAGGGGAACCAGTGGATGTGGTGTATTTGGACTTCCGAAGACATTTGACAAGTTGCCACACAAAAGGTTACTGCACAAGATAAAAGTTCACGAGGTTAGGGGTAATATATTAGCATGGATAGAAGATTGATTGACAAACAGAAAACAGAGAGTCGGGATAAATGGTTCATTTTCTGGTTGGCAGTAATGAATAGGGTGCCGCAGGGATCAGTGCTGGGACCCCAACTATTTACAATCTATATTAGCGACTTGGAAGAGCGGACTGAGTGTAACATAGCCAAGTTTGCTGACGATACAAAGATGGGAGAAAGGGTAATGTGCGAGGACATAAAGAGGCTGCAGGAGGACATAGACAGGCTAAGTGAGTGGGCAAAAATTTGGCAGATGGAGTATAATGTTGGAAAGTGTGAGGTCATGCACTTTGGCAGAAAATATTAAAGAGCAAGTTATTATTTAAATGGAGAAAGATTGCAAAATGCTGCACTACAGCGGGACCTGGGGATACTTGTGCATGAAACACAAAAGGATAGTATGCAGGTACAGTAAGTGATCAGGAAGGCCAATGGAATCTTGGCCTTTATTGCAGAGATGGAGTATAAAAGCAGGGAAGTCTTGTTACAGCTGTACAGGGTATTGGTGAGGCCACACCTGGAATACTGCGTGCAGTTTTGGTTTCCATATTTACGAAAAGGCAGTTCAGAGAAGGTTCACTAGGTTAATCCCGGGGATGAGTGGGTTGACTTATGAGGAAAGGTTGAGTAGGTTGGGCCTCTACTCAATGGAATTCAGAAGAATGAGAGGTGATCTTATGGAAGCGTATAATATTATGACGGGGCTTGACAAGGTGGATGCAGAGAGGATGTTTCCACTGGTGGGGAGACTAGAACTAGAGGGCATGATCTTAGAATAAGGGGCCGCCCATTTAGAACTGATGAGGAGAAATTTCTTCTCTCAGAGGGTTGTGAATCTGTGGAATTCGCTGTCTCAGAGAGCTGTGGAAGCTGGGACATTAAGACAGAAATAGGCAGTTTCTTAAACGATAAGGGGATAAGGGGTTATGGGGAGCGGGCAGGGAAGTGGAACTGAGTCCATGATTAGATCAGCCATGATATTGAATGGCGGAACAGGCTCGAGGGGCCTTATGGCCTACTCCTGCTCCTATTTCTTGTGTTATTATGTTATGTTCTTTTAAGACTAGGATGCAGGCCATCAGGTCCAGGAGACTTGTCAGTCTTTAGTCCCATTTGTTTGTCTAGTACTTATTCTCTAGTGATAGTGATTGTTTTAATTTCCTTCCTCCCTTTTGTCCCTTGATATCTACTATTATTGGGATGCTTTTAGTGTCTTCTTCCGTGAAGAGAGATACAAAATATTTGTTCAAAGTCTCTACCATTTCCTATTAATAATTCCCCAATCTCATCTTCTAAGGAGCCAACTTATATTTTATGCCTTTGCTAATAAAGGAAAATATCCCGTTTGCCCTCTTAACCATCTTATGTACCCGTACTGCTACCTTCAGGGATCTGTGAACATGCACTCCAAGGTCCCTCTGTTCCTCTACATTTCTGAGTATCCTATCATTTATTGTGTATTCCCTTGCCTTGTTAGCCCACCTCAAATGCATTACCTCACACTTCTCTGGATTGAATTCCAGTTACCATTTTTTTGATACAATATTGCTCTTATTCAGTAACATGCATTGATGTTAATTTATATTGAGATTTCCACTATTGCCTCCTATTGCAATTTTGCATTTTAATGTCTGAACCAAATAAAGAAAAATTATTATAACACATGTAAATGCATAAGTGCTTCTCCATGAGAATATTCTTCACAGATGGACTCCAAATATAACTCCACAAGGACATTTTCAATAAAGCAATTTCATATGGCATCAGGAGTCAGCAGAAGCTTTCACAGTGTGAGTATGACATAGATGTCCAATCTCTGGCTACGTTTGACATAAACACACTTGCTCATTGGTTGATTCAGTCCCAAAACATTTAAAATGTATTAAAAATGTTATCCCAGAAAGGCCTCAGGTTCAATCCCTGGTCTGTGCTGATATTAATGGATCTTAGCCAGGGTGCCAGATGATCTCGCTGTTTCTGGGGTAGGGACTGGTAAAAGCAGCTAATCCTTTATCTCCTGATCACGATGTGGGGAATTTTCAAGGGAAGTGCGTGCTCATATGTCAGGTGAAGCAGGATCAAGATCAGATCTAGATGTGTACAAGGGGAATGTCTGCTTGGGAGGGAGCGGTCAACACCTATGGAGCAACAAACCAGCATAAGTCACTACCTCAAATCAGGAAAGGAGAGTTCAGAGGAAGAAATTTGTGGAGGACAGGCAGAAACGTGAATTAATTAATATAAAATGCACAGAATAGCTACAGAGTAGAATGCGGAAGACTTCAGTTGTGAGAAAAATCTCAATATTATCACATGCCTACAACACCCAGGAGTAAGTACACAGGAGATAGTCTGCAAACTTTACTGCACCCTGTATCCTTAATTCTTATTTGTATTTCACAATTCACCTTCTCCCACGAACACTCAGTACAAATTTATTTACATAGTTTAGAGTATCTTACACATATGTTGCACGTCAATATTGGTAACATCACTATTTAATTATAATATATCATTATACATGTACATTTTTCACGAAAAGTTCACATGAACTAGAGCAAACAACTGACCTATTTTCCTTTACCCATTTGGCCTGTGAAAGAGCATCTTGCAACACGTCTTTCCTGTTTCCTTGCATAATGTTCAGTAAAGCAACATTCACTGTCAGTAAAGATTACAGTTCACTTATACACCATAAATACAAACATACTGTAAAACTTAAGTAAATAGGACTGCTCAATTGTTGATAACAAAGGTAACAGATCTTTTTCTATTGATCTGTGCACATTAAAATCCTTTTGGAGAATGCTAGTGGATAGTCTGGTTCGTGAATTAAGAATGTAGAGGAAAATTTGGTCCCTTAGATCTGGTGCACCATATTATCAGCACCAATCAATACATTTGATTTGATTGAACTGAATTGATTCATTGTTATCTGCTGTTTACACTGCATCTTATGCAGGGCGAGCGTTTAGGTTCGTGGTAGTATTCCTGCCTCTGAGTCAGAAGGTTCCAGATAGTCCTGGTGTGTGGAGATTGGAGCTCCGGCTCTGAATTCTGGTTTGACATCCGGCGGGGATACTTGTGCCTGGTGGGTGTGGGTAGCCCCCACCCCCTCATCGTATGGGTTGTGGGAGCCCTTAAAACCTTCTCGCCGTATAGGACTAAACCACCCTATTGGTTGGTATCATTGTGGCCTATCTATTAATCAGCCTGAAAATCCATCCACTACTTCACACCTAGGATAGAGTATGAAGATACAAAAACAGCAACTAATGCATCTTCCACGGGAAGCATAACGTGGGATCGAATTTTGAATCTGTGAAGTCGTTCCAGTTATACTACATAATCGCAACAAGGCATCCCTACAACAATTTCTTTAGGTACAATGCAAACAATTCAAAGAACTCCCTTTTAGCTGAGTGGGAAAGTGCACTGAATGGTGCAGAACTGAGCTGAGAGACCAGTAAGTTCCCAGATTCAATCCCTGGTCAGTGCTCATTTGGCTGATCTCCGCCAGGTTACTTATAGGGATGCTGCAATTGGGTAGCGTCCCATGACTAAAGAAGAACAAAACGAAACTCAGCCAGGCCTTCTGATCCCAATTACTATTCATCTGTAGGAAGCATGTTTGAATTGGCATAGCATGTGTCCAGCCCCCTGGTGGACCTTGATTGCCTACAAAGCAGTGATTGCTTTGAGATATTTGAACATTCTATATAAATCCAAGCAGTATTATTTTATGTTTGCACTTAAGTGAATTTGAAATACATAAATTGATCAAAATGAACTATGTTTTCAATCTAAAGCACAATATATTCATAGCACCACGCATGCATTAAAGGGCATAGTTTAATCCATGCGCCAAGGTGTTCCAGGCTGGAAATGAGAAAGGATCTGAATCAGACAGCTTTTAATCTGAATGAACATTGGCACATTTGAATTTGATCTATTTAGTTGGTACTTTTTAATTCAGAACTAACCCAAGTCTTCGAGTGTAGTTTATATATAGATCATAATGAGCTAACTGACCTGAGTGTGAACTTTAAAACAAAATATCAACAATTTCATTTTATAACTGAGCCAAGCCATAGTGAAATGGTCTAGTCCTTTACACTGCCCAATTTCTGGTTTATACCCAGTGCCGGAGATTCACTGGAATTCATGTTATCATAGAATATATATATATTTCAAGAACTGAAATGCAGCATCTATAGTGTTAGTGGCTGCATGGTACTTGAATATATCATCTTACAAGCTTGGAGTTTGTCTCCGTGCTAGTGCTCTTAATTCTTGCACATACAAACATTATATTATCTCTTTTTAAATTTTGTACTGTGAACCTGACTATAATGTAACATTTCCTTTGGTTTTGTTATATTGCTAACTGAAGCATATGAAGTCCAAACCTGATGCATGAACTGTATCTTTAATACACTTCAACAAGCTAAAGTATGCTTTCTTTATTGAATGCTCAAATGTTCTTTTAAATGGAAAGGCAATTAAAAATGTAGCTGTTATCAAGGGGTTGCTTTAGAAATGATGTTCATAATGGTATCCAAATGTCTGGGACACCTGTAAGCTACTAAGCCCCCCTTATTGGCCCATCTATCTACTCCTGTGGCCCCATTTATTGGTGTATTATAGATCAGCTCAGGAAGTTCATCCAAATTACCATCTTTTCTTCTTTTCAAGCATTCTCTAAAGTCTACCATACCTCCACCCAAGGACCTCAATATGGCATGAGGTGCACAACAGTCCCATTTGAAAGTGGTGTCCTCAGACAAAAGATAGACACTGACAAAGCCTCGCACAGCACAGAGGCTCTTGTAGCCAGCGCCAGCTGCATAGTACAACCGTAGCATGGACAATGCCGTCTTGATGCTTTCATTTTCACTCGTACTAATGACAGCTGACAAATTGTCTCCAGGTTGCAGGTCTTCATTCTGTCCTAGATCTTCGCACGGATCATCAGCTAGTTGAGAAGTAGCATTTACATCGTCATTTTGCAGTGAACATATGTTGACATCTTTATAAGAAATCCCCCAGAAATACTGCCCGCTCCATCTGAGAAGAAAAACAATATTAACTGAAGATTTGTTAATTTGACTCATTTATATGGAAAAATGTACATAGGAACAGGAGTAGGTCATTCAGCCCCTTGAGCCTGTTCTACCATTCAATTAGATCATGGTTGATCTGTATCTCAACTCCATTTACCCACCTTGGTTCCATATCCCTTAATACCCTTGCCTAACAAAAATAGTAGTACAATTGTTCAAAATTACTAGATGAAGTAGCTGTTCTGAAATCATTAATCATATTTGTTTCTGCAATTACATACATTATATAAATTTTCAAAAGAAAAATAACACATTAACTTTTCTGTGGGGAAGAGACCAGACACCCATTAATTCCACTGCTGTAACACACACTATTGATTTCACAACATCATCCAATGATGCAGGTTCCCACAAATTGCATCATCATGTCATAATATTTGGCAAACAAAAAGTGATATTTATCATTTTTCAGTCAGGAGGTGTTCCTTTACTGAGCTTACTACAATGACAACTTGCATTTATGTAATACTTTTAACGTAGGACAACATTCCAAGTTGCATAACAGGACATAATCAAAAAAAGATTGGGCAGTTTGCGGGAGACTGGGAAGGAGAGCATTGCAACGTTGAGTCTGCATATAGCGAGGCATGGATGAGGCCCTCAGCTGTAGATGAGCTCAGGTCGGGCAGAATCGGGTGACATTAGAGAAGTGGAAGTAGGCAGTTTTCTGTGGTTGAGATAGACAGTATATGGGGTCATAAGCACAGCTCAGGGTCGAATAGGAAGTTGATACTGCAAACAGTCTGGTTCAACCTGAAGCAATGGCTGGAGAGGGGGATACAATCGGTGGCGAAGACAATGGATTCGGTCTTCCTAGTTTTTAAACAGGTTGACCAGGAAGAGGAGGGGGTAAAAATAGACCCTTGTGGGGCTCCAGAGATAACAGCACAGGGCCGGGAAGATAAGCCACTTTCGGAGTTGCTGAGGCTATGATTGGATAAGTAAGTTGAAACCAATCAAGGGCAGACTCATGAGCTGGACAATGGGGGAGAGACAATCGAGAAGGATAGTGTCAAAGGCTGCAGAGACATCGATCAGGCCAAGGAGGGATAATGCACAACATAGAGGATGTCATTTATGCCAATGGTTAGGGCCATTTTAGTGCTGTGACTATGAATGGAGAGTACGTTGCGGAACCAACCAGGGAGCAGGCTATCTTAGATCTGGTACTGTATAATGAGACAGGATTAATAAACGATCTCCTTGTAAAGAATCCTCTAGGAATGAGTGACAACATGGTTGAAATTCAAATTCAATTGGAGGGTAAGAAAGTTGGATGTCAAACCAGTGCCCTAAGCTTAAATAAAGGAGACTACAAAGGTATGAAGGCAGAATTGGCTAAAGTTGCCTAGGAAAACTGATTAAAGTATGGGACGGTTGATGAGCAGTGGCAGACATTTAAGGAGATATTTCATAACTCTCAACAAAAATGTATCCCAATGAGAAGGAAAGACTGTAAGAGAAGGGATAACCATCCGTGGCTATCTAAGGAAATAAGGGATGGTATCAAATTGAAAACAAGGGCATACAATGTGGCCAAGACTAGTGGGAGGCCAGAGGATTGGGAAACTTTTAAAAGCCAGCAAAGAATGACTACAAAAATAATAAAGAGAGGGAAGATAGATTATGAAAGTAAACTAGCACAAAATATAAAAATAGATGGTAAGAGTTTCTACAGGTACACAAAAAGGAAAAGCATGACTAAAGTAAATGTTGGTCCCGTAGAGGATGAGACTGGGGAATTAATAATGGGGAACAGGGAAATGGCAAGAATCTTTGAACAAATATTTTGTATCGATCTTCATGGTAGAAGACATTAAAAACATCCTAATAGGGGATAATCAAGGGGCTATAGGGAGAGAGGAACTTAATACAATCACTATCACTAAAGAAGTAGTACTCGGTAAATAATGGGATTAAAGGCGGACAAATCCCCTGGACCTGAAGGCTTGCATCCTATGGTCCTAAAAGAAGTGGCTGCAGAAATAGTGGATTCATTGGTTGTATTCTACCAAAATTCCCTGGATTCTTGGGAGGTTCCAGCAGATTGGAAAATTGCAAATGTAACGCCCCTATTTAAAAAAAGAGGCAGACAGAAAGCAGGAAACTACAGACCGGTTAGCCAAACATCTGTCGTTGGGAAAATGCTGGAGTCCATTATTAAGGAAGCAGTAGCAGGACATTTGAATAAGCTTAATTCAATCAAGCAGAGTCAGCATGGTTTTATGAAAAGGAAATCATGTTTGACAAATTTGCTGGAGTTCTTTGAGGATGTAACAAGCAGGGGTGGATAAGAGGGAACCAGTGGATATAGTGCATTTGGATTTCCAGAAGACATTCAATAAGGTGCCACATAAAAGGTTATTGCACAAGATAAAAGTTCACCAGGTTGAGGGTTAATATATTAGCATGGATTGAGGATTGGCTAACTAACAGAAAACAGAGAGTCGGGATCAACGGGTCATTTTCAGGTTGGCAATCAGTAACTAGTGGGGTGCCGCAGGGATCAGTGCTGGCGCCCCAACTATTTACAATCTATATTAATGACGTGGATGAAGGGACCGAGTGTAATGTAGCCAAGTTTGCTGATGATACAAAGATGGGTGGGAAAGCAAATTGTGAGGAGGACACAAAAAATCTGCAAAGTGATATAGACAGGCTAAGTGAGTGGACAAAAATTTGGCAGATGGAGTATAATGTAGGAAAATGTGAGGTTACCCACTCTGGAAGAAAAAAAAGAAAAGAAAATTATAATTTAAATGAAGAAAAATTGCAAAGTGCTGCAGTACAGAGGGACCTGGGGGTCCTTGTAAATGAAACACAAAAAGTTAGTATGTGGGTACAGCAAGTAATCAGGAAGGCAAATGGAATGTTGGCCCTTTATTGCAAGGGGGATAGAGTATAAAAGCAGAGAACTCCTACTACAACTGTACAGGGCATTGGTGAGGCCACATCTAGAATACTGCATACAGTTTTGGCCTCTATTTAAGGAAAGATATACTTACATTGGAGGCTATTTGGAGAAGGTTCACTAGGTTGATTCCGGAGATGAGGGGGTTGACTTATTAAGATAGGTTGAGTAGGTTGGGACTATACTCATTGGAGTTCAGAAGAATGAGAGGTGATCTTATTGAAACATATAAGATAATGAGGGCTCAACAAGTTGGATGCAGAGAGAATATTTCCACTCATAGGGGAAACTAAAACTAGGGGGCATAGTCTCCGAATTAGGGGCCACCCATTTAAAACTGAGATGAAGAGAAATTTCTTCTCTCAGAGGGTTGTAAATCTGTGGAATTCCTTGCCCCAGAGAGCTGTGGAGGCTGGGTCATTGAATATATTTAAGGCGGAGATAGACAGATTTTTGAGCAGTAAGGGAATAAAGGATCATGTGGAACGGGCAGGGAATGGAACTGAGTCCATGATCAGATCAGCCATGATCTTATTAAATGGCGGGACAGGCTCGAGGGGTTAAATGGCCTACTCCTGCTCCTATTTCTTGTGTTTTTGTAAAGAGGGAGTTGCGGGAAAGATGGGCATTGATTTGGAAGGCTACAACAGGTTCAAGGACTTTGAAGAGAAATTGGAGATGGAGGCTGATTTGTAAGGAATGATAGAGCAGCAGTGCGTTTTTTGTGGGCAGGGTGATGATGATGGTTTTGACAGGGAGGGCGCTGTACCTGAGGAGAGGGAACTATTTACAAGGCCAGCTAGCATGGGGGCCAGAAAGTGAAGTTGGATGGTCAGCTGTCTAGTGGGAATAGGTTGAAGGGAGGTGGGTTTTATGGACGAGATGGGCTCAGAGAAGGCATGATGAGAGACGGGAGAGAAAGTAGAGAGAGATGTGGGTTCAGGGCTAGAATGGCAACAGGAATGCGGGAAAGTAGCGGAGTTGGATGACTGGATGATCTCAATCACCATACCATAGAAGTCCATGAGCTGCTTGCACCTGTTGCTGATGAAAAAGATGGAGGGGGCAGAGGAGAGGGATTAAGGAGATGGTTGGTAGTGGAGAAAAGAAACAAGGGTTATCTTTGCTTTCCAGAATTATCCTGGAGTATTGGATGGCCTTGCCAGAGCAGAGTGAGGCCTCATAGCGCAGGATGTGGTCCATTGAAGGATGGCTAAACCAGTTGAGTGCCAATTACAACAACAACAACTTGTATTGCTCAAGTCTGCACCCCTTGAACTTGAGGAGCATGGAGAAGGTCAGATATCTTCTTATGAGCAAAAACTTGGAAAATCTATCCTTATGGATTGAGGCCTGATCCCAACAGGAATGGAGATTAAATCTGAAGGAAGATCCATCTCGGGAGCTCATGCATCTCCTAGCATCTGGTGATATAGTAACATTGGCAGCAGGAGTAAGCCTGAGAATAAGTTACCAGTCTGTCTGTATAGCCATACAGGAAGTGATAGAGGGAGATCACAGAAGAAAATAAGACTTTAAAAATGTATTGTGAGGAGTTAACATTGTGTAAACTTTTCTTAATCAAAACTGTGTTGCAAACTGTCTCTTGTGATGTAAGGTAGACATTCTCTAAACGCCTTCCCACTGGATAATTAAAGAGTATACTGTATAGACTCCGTGTTTGATGTGGTCTATTCCCTATATTCATTATCCTGTGCAGATAAAAACTCTTCTGATATAATCTTGTCTAAGACGTGTTGATATGATACTCCTAACTTCTAGTTCTGCACACAGTGAAAATTAAATAATCTGCTTCCATCGACATTATTCATTCCGCTCAATATTGTAAAGATTGAGGGGTGAAAGTAGTCTTTGGCAGTAGCGCTAAACGAGTGATAACAAATCCGCAACCGATTTACGCCCCGCCAAATTTGCTATACAACAAATAAAAAGAAAATTGGGCGGATTGTAAAATGGGCTGCCATTTCATTACCGCCTGTTTCACACTACCATAAAAGACCAATTTCACGCCCTTTGATCGCATCCCTCCTCAATCCTTTTTACACTAAAATTAAGTTTAATTCTGTGCCTTTTTCTTCATCATTTAAGCCCCAAGTCCCAAATTCTTGCCACCCTTCTCAGACCCTCTATATTGTTCTTTTAAAAATAAGGTGTGATGTATTCCACATTTGGCTTCACCAATTATCTGTATAAGATTGCAATCTCGGGCTGGACTTTCGAGGGGTTTGCGACCATTTTAGCGCTTGGGCGAAGCGCTAAAACGAGTTTTTTGGCGCTAAATGAGGCAAACAAAATTTTGCGCCGGGGCGAAACTTTCAACAGTGGTTTTGCGGGGACACTAAAACTTAGCACCCGCCCGATGTTTTGAGTGTTTGGATGAAGTCAATCATCGTGTAACGCTGCGCTAGCGCCCCGGGCGGAACTTTCGAGCATATCATCCGATTTAGCGTCCGCCCGTAAACCCGCCAACAAAAAGCAGTCGCACCTAGGTCGGCATGTTGAAAAGTGAGGATAGATAAGTTTAATGCTCTTTTGTAAGGCTATAAAATTGTTGAAGTTAATAAAAATGTAGTTTACTACAGTGCTGATCTTTTTTTCTGTAACTCAAAACCTGAGTATATCCGTGGCATTTGGAAGGAATAGATGTCACTTTTTACCTTGCTTTAGTGACTAAGGATATGTTGTTAAATTTTCTGTTCTGTGCAAATTTTTTCTTGTGTTTATGGATCACACTGTCAAACAGATGTTGCTCACTTCATTGGCGTTACTGGACTATTTTCTTCTCTTCAAAGCCAATAATGGCTCACCACTGTCCTGGCTGAGATCAGCAAACTTCACGCAGGCAAGTGGGTTAAACCCGAGACCTTTATGATCTGCAGACCCGTTTGTAATATTCCATTTTCTTCATCTAGTGAAAGTGATTGACATTTTATTCATCTAGTGAAAGTGAGTGAAGGGGGAGGGAAATGCACGGTCAGGTGCAGCCTGTTCGCACTCAACATCCATACATGTGCAATTTCTAGAATGTTCACTAAACTATGCCATTGTCTTGGGACATAAGCCAATTATATGTTGGGCATTGCTGTCTTGACTAATTCAATATCAAAAAGGATTCACAAAAGAAGGCTATGTTTATTATACTGAAGTTTATAGTTTACAATTGTCAGTTTATAGTTTGTTGTAAAGGACATTTTAAAAGTTGGGGGCTGTACTATGTCAGCCATTATTCCTGGCTGCTATATTTATACAGTGTGGAGCTGCAAGAAGGCTTATTGAAGATAATTTTGAATGTAATCGAAGAAGTCGCAGACATATGGGGAGGAGGCCTTACCCCCAACGAGTATACAGGGAACAGCGCTCATACCTGCAGCTCTCTGAGGCACAGTGTGTTCGGAGGCTGCGCTTCTGAAAAGAAGTGCTGTCAGAGATGTGCCAGCTCATAAATGCAGATTTACAGCCTACCAGCGGCAACAGGACGGCACTGCCTCTCGAGGTGAAGGTGACTGCGGCACTTGCCTTCTATGCCTCCGGCTCCTTTCAAACATCAGCAGGAGACATATGCTCCATCTCCCAGCACGCTACACATTATAGCTTTCGCCAGGTGACTACTGCACTGTACGCACGCAGGATGGACTTCATAAAGTTTCCAATGACCAAGGAGGCCCAGAATGAGAGGGCTGTAGGTTTTGGAAGATTTGCTGGCTTCCCCATGGTTACGGGTGCCATTGACTGTACGCACATCGCCCTGGGAGCATCTTTACACAATCAAAAGGTTTACTGAAACTGAAAGGGATTCCACTCCATGAACGTACAGATCGTCTGCGACCATACTCAGCGCATCATGGCAGTCAATGTCCAATACTTAGGGAGCATCCATGATGCTTTCATCTTGCATGAGAGTAGTGTCTCATGCCTGTCGCAGCGTTAACCACAAGGCAAGCGCTGGATGCTGGGGGACAAAGGTTACAGCCCCCCCCCCCCCATTCCGGAACCCTCAGACAGAAGTCAAGCATCGTTACAATGAGAGCCATGCAGCCACACGTAACATCGTCGAACAGACAATTGGAGTGCTCAAGCAGCGCTTCCCACTCTGGAGGTTGCCTGCAATACTCCCCTCAGCAGGTCTCCTGAGTTCATTGTGGTGTTCTGCATGCTACACAACTTGGCCATCATGAGGGGTTAGGAATTGCCAATGGGGATTGCAGGACCACCTGAGGAGAGAGGGGGGAGGGGGGAGGAGGATGAGGAGCCTGGCGAGGAACCATGCCACCACCACCCCCACCCACAACCACAGGGGAGGTATCGTGGGAATTTTGCCGCTGCAAAAGCCTTACGTCAGCAGCTGATAATTGAACACTTTGCTTGAAGAATGAACAGCACGTTTGACCGTTGCCTGACCATTCTATCCCACCATGTAGACTAGTCCCCCTCTTATTCTGCAAATGAGACACTACACAGGAATGGTTTAGGTAAACAACAGATTTTCTCAAAAATGTAAACTTTTCGAATTTTGTAAACGATGAAAAAAACTTTAATAAACATTGACAACTTTTATAACTTAACATTAACATAATTTGAAAATTTTTAAAACTTTAATAAAATAACAAGAACAACACACCTACCCTAACGTCTTTTAGCACTGGGTGTTCCCCCCCTCCCCTTACCCCTCGCCCCTTCCTTCACCTGTTGCCCCTACCCAACATGGCACCAGATCGTGCAGCAAGGCAGTCAGAGTCCAGCTGTATTGGTGGGGGGGGAGAGACCTTTGAGACGCCATGTGGGGATCAACTGGAGAAGCTCAGGGTATGGAAGGTCCGGCTTCTGACTGATGAGTCTCTTACTCGGCGTCACCAGTCACAGGTGATGTGGGTCTGGGTCTGACATTGGAGACTGTAGTGTCACTGGTGGAGGCCATCAATTGCGCTTGGGCATTGACAGCTTCGCAGGTTTCTTGGCTCGCACGGACAATCTGCGCCCCGACCTCCGTGATGGTCGCAGTGAGTTTCTCGATGCTCGCAGGAATCCTATCCAGGACCTGCAGGAGCTGTCGGGTGAGCTGGACACCCTCCCTGGACAGTCCCACTATTGGATCTTTGCCTGTCTGTTATCAGACTGACTTTGCCGACTCACCCTCTCACCCTCCGTAGAGAAGGCATACGGGATTCGACCTCAGAACAGCGTTGCTGCACGCCACTAGTCCCAGGAGCCTCGGATGTGTCAAAGCCCGAGAATGTTTGATCATCTCAGACGAGATGTTTCCCGGTGCCAAAAGATGTGTGGAGTGCATCTGCGCCCCTCCCCCCCCACCCGCAGTCGGCTCATCACTGGTGTCTTCCTCTTCCTCCTCCTCCCCCTCCACATGATGGCCTGATGTGGAGGGTTCATCAGAGGCATGTGGCGTCTGTGACTCTTCATCTGGAAATAGAAAGCAACAGACGAGCGGTTAACAGCAGGGGAGGGGACAGGGTGACATGAGGAAGGTCACATAACACAGGTTCATTTGAAGGACCGCCGCTATTCCATTATATGTAGTCCAGAGACACTGCATGACATTGCCCCAATCTTGCTCTACAGACACTTCATTACATTGCCCCAACCCTACTCCAGAGACAGTGCATCACATTGCCCTAACCCAGCCCAGGGAGTGTGCAGGACTTACCACAACTTTCCAAGCAGGGGTCAGCACCCCCACGGGCAGTTGCCCAATCGCCAGTGCCAATGAGGCCTGCCAATCACTCTTCCACGTGCGTGAGTGGCAGGGTGCGAGCCCGACCACCGACTGTGTGCAAATGTTTGCGCCAGTTATGCGACTTCTTTGCCTGTAAAGATGAAAATGGGAATGGTTACCAGAGGGCCCTTCTGCTCTTGTGGCACACAAAGATAGCTACCAAATCACTTATACCATACTGTGTGAATGTAATACAGTCCTCTGTTTAATTGCCTTGGAAGTTGCATGTGGTTCATCAGGAGGACATCTAAGTGCAGAAACATCTTATGAGATCTCAGAAAGCAATATTAATAATGTGTAAAGATCATTCATGGCAAATAGGGTGCCAAACTAAGCCTACTTCTGTGTCATACATTTTAGGAGGCAACTGACAGAGAGCTGAGATCCAGCAATAGCATCAGAACAAATAGTATGTCAGATTTATAATTTCAGTAATGAAGGAGTGCATGAATGAAAATGGTACTCACTCTGACGGCCCTCGTTAGATAGTTACATTTTTTTCGACATCAGTTGGGCATTCTCGCAACAGTGCCAGAGCCAGAGACCTCCTACGCGATCTCCCCCCATATTTTTCTGAAGATTGTTGAGAGGGGTCTACTTGCACCCCTCCTATGCAAATCGTCCCATCTGCTCTCCACAACAGTAACTAGTGCCTCGTTTGCTTCATTCGTAAAGCTCCTCGCCCTCTGTCTATCTTCTTCCATGCTGCTGTGCTCCTCCATGCTCAAAATCAAAAGTCAAATGGCTGATTCAGCCTTGGGTGTACTATGCATCCATGCAGGTGCTTCCTGCCTGCATTAGCGTTTGCGATCGGACAGCTGACCAGAAGTGCAGGAAGAAGAAGAAAAAAAATGTTGCACATGCGCAGAAGGGCCTATTTTGACAAAAAAGAATTTGCGCATGTGCTGAAGGGGCGATTTTTTCCTGACGGCGGAAAATTCGGCTCCAGTGCACTAAATCTGTTGTGCAACGCTGGAGTTAGCGCTAGTGCTAATGCTCATTACCATTTGGTGAAAGTTAAGCGCTCTGGCGCTAATGCTAACCCGGCACTAATAAAAAGATTTTGTCGCGATTTGTGCCTGAAAACAGGCGAAATCGCAAATGCTCAAAAATACGGCCCCTCATGTTTTGAATTATATTCAATTGCTCCCAAGTTCCAGACTTTGATTAAGCTTGGTTAGTAACATCTTCACATTGATTGTATACTTTCAGTAAACTGCCAGTAATCACATCTAAGCCCTCTTCCTTTTCTACCTCGGCAAATGTAGGTCCCTTCATGATGTATATATATATATATATATATATATAGCTGTTTTGTGTTTTATGTTCCAGCATGCATTACCACAATATCTGCATTAAATTATCCCTCAAATTATTGTGGTTCTATAGCTGGAGCTACTTGTAGATTATCCCACCAGAACTGGGCTCACTACCTAACAGCCAGGGCAAATCAGTACATTTACATCCACGTTAAAATCCATCTGCTATTTATTTCATTGTTCCAGACACATTAGGATTTGGGCCATGTCACCAAAACAGCCTAGTAAAAGAAAAAAGATTTGCATTTATATGATGCCTTTCACGACCTCCAGATGTCCCAAAGTGCTTTACAGTCAATTAAGTACTTTTTGACTGCTGTAATAAAGAAAACGCGGCAGTTCGTTTGCGCACAGCAAGCTCCCACAATCAGCAATGTGACAATTTCCTGATACTCTGTTTTATGAACTGATGATTGAGAGATAAGAAATGGGTTAGACATCAGAGATAACGCCCCTGCTCTTCTTTGAAATAGTGCCATGGGATCTTTTACATCCACCTGAGAGAGCAGATGAGGCCTCGGTTTAATGTCTTATCTGAATGATGGCACCTCCAACAGTGCAGAACTCTCTCAGTACTGCAATGGAGTGTCAGCCTATATTTTTGTACTCAAGTCTCTGGAGTAGGGCTTGAATCCACAACCTTCTGACTCAGGGGCGAGGGTGCTACCAACTGAGCCAATGGCTGACACTGTAAGAAGGGAGACCAAATCTGAGCGTCTTTATGTGGGTAATCAAAAGTAAGTTTTTACAAAAGCTTCAAATAAGACTCTTGTGAATACATTGTTTTTTTGTACAAGTAACCCCTCCCAAATTTTCATAACGATTTAATATTTTTAAGTAAAAGAAATTGGCTATTTACAACAGTAGTACATAGAGGACTTGAAACTAAATGTTAAATCCAAATTTCAAATATCTGAAGAAGCATAGAGCATTTTTATTTTGTATGTGTGCATATAAGATTTCACAATATAGTCCCTGCATTTAAGCACTCAGGAGCTCAGTACATATGCTTTCAACATGTTTTGTTCTGGACTTGTGTTGACATGATCTAGATGATTTGGTACAAATGGTACATTAATGCCAAGGTAATTGTATTTATTTCCAGTGGTAAGACAAAAGATGCATTGGCTCTTTTCCTCTGAATTATCTATCCCTCAGTTCAGAAGAGGAAGAGTGCCCTCAGAGGTGGAGGAGTCAGAATTCAGTCATCCTATGACTCCCTCATGCAATAACTGGTATTGTCATTATACAGTAGCATTGACAGAGGCCGGAGTGCAGTCCTCCACCAATTATCTTGGTGAATAGGTGCCATCGGAGGAGGGAAAATCAAGAAATTAAAAAAATATTGTGATGTTACCCACCCCAAAACACCACTTGTTAAATATTAATATTGGTTTCAGAAACACACTTGGGCCCATTATGAATAACGTGTGTGTGTGTGTGTGTGTGTGGGGGGGGGGGGGAGGCGGGGGGGCAGAAGAGAGGGTGAATGTGTGGGTGTACATACATGAGTGTGTCCATGTGTATATTGTTGACAGCCTAATTTAAGGATCAGTCCCAACACTTCTTCTCGTGTAGTTATAGCTTCAGGAGCAGCAATGGAGTCAGATGTTCAACTTGCTAAAAATAACAAGAAAATGCAAATTGCTGTACTTAGCACTGACCTCCTGATCTAGGTGCCACTGTTGTTGGAGTCAGTTATTCTGACTGCTCAGTTCATCTTTAAAGATGGTTTTGCAGAAGACAAAGCCTAATTATTTTACAACAGCTCCATCTACAGTCCTTAGGTCCACAGAACAGGCTGGCATCATATGTTGAATTTGGATTCATTCTGTTACATACACTTATACACTTGTTAAGTATTACACGTTTCATGGAGTGCGCAACACGCATTGTGAGAATTTCATTTTTTGAGTATTTGAGAAATTGATCGGTTTTCCCGATCTTCATTTTGAGGAAATTCCATGACTTAACATGAGGCAGACAGTCCAGTGTGGTCACAGGGATGAGAGCAATGGTGGAGAGGTAAATCTGGGTGCAGTCAGCACACACAGGAAAGCTGACCCCATGCAGAGGTCAGTATGTAAATAAGGAAAAGGAAGAAGGCAAGATCGGATCATGATGGAAAGTCTGGAGGTGACTATACATGGGTAGGGGAAGTCATTTTTGGAGATGCCTTGGCGACATTAGAATATAAGAGCGAGCAGGCCAAATTTCTGAAAAGTGGGGTGATGATGGCGGTTTTGAAAGAGAGAAGGGCAGTGCCAAACGGAACTATTGATGATGTCAGCCGCATGGGGCCAGGAATGCTAATGGAAAGGTCCAAAGTTGGCTGGGAATGAATTATGGGAGCAGGATTTGAGTTTCATGGAAGAGAAGAGCTTAAAGAAGGCAGAGGGAAGAATGGAGCAAAATGTTGGAGTGGCGGGAAAGCAGGCTAGTGCGAGGAGCTGGAGGGTTGTTAGGACAAGGGAGGGGAGGGGCTGGTTGCAACTGAGGTAACTGCAGTGATGGTTTCAACCTTTGAGCTGAGATTCATCTCCTCAGACTTGGTGTTGAAAGTGCGAGTGGAGGTGGTGAAAGGAGGGGGTTGAAGGAGGTATAAAGGAACAGCTGATTTTCCTTATCCTCCAGGATGATCCTGGATTTAGCTGTGGAGAGGGAGACAGCATAATGATTGATATGGTCAGGCCCAGCACAATACATTACACAGTAAATATATAATGGTACACTCCATCTATTGTCTTTTTTACCTGAGACTATCTGGGTCACGGGTTGCAAATGGCTGGTTGATCACACCCATTATTGGTAGCCCAGAGCTTCTGTTATATACTCCAATCAGAATGGTCACACACTGAAGGCCTTTGGAGTAAATTCCATCTTTAGGCTTCTCGTCAGCATATCCTTTTATGTACTGAAATGTCGAGTCTGAAGAGACAAGAACATTTGTGTAAAATAAACAAGAAACTTTCTCTATCTTTACACATACTGGAAAGTAAAATGGACAGTGATAGTTGATTTATTGTACAAGGAAAATATGAGATACAGTATTTAACTAATGTATTGTTCTTAAGATTGATTTTTATGAGTAGTATTTACACAGAATGTTCCTTCGGACAGGACTTGTTTGTACTTGGACTGAATGGCCTTTTCTCATTCCATGATTTATGAAATTGAATGCCCTTTTGAATGCAGGTTCACAATTGTGATTTCTTACCTGGAATTTTCCTTTTAGTCAGGAGGATAAGACAACAGGTAGAGGTGGAGCACATCTACACTGAAAGGGAGGGGAAGTCAAAGGTTGGTTAAGTCCAGGCCATTCATTGCAGCCCTGTACCACTATCACCCAGAGAATAATCTATATTACAGGAAGTGCGAAGGGGGGGGGGGGGGGAGGGAAACACAGATAAAAACAATTGAAATTAAATCGCTAAAAATATACACATTTTATTTGATTTTTGTGAATTATCTTTCTGTTTCCCTGTTTCTGCTGCCTTTAGGATGTGTGCTGTCCTCCTTTGGATTTTGTCGCTGGGACTGATTAAGCCAAGGACTTTTCCATCAACAATGTCATCTGCACTTCATAGAATCTAAGCAGTGATGTGCACAGCAGGTTTCCTGTACTGAATTTTCCTTCCTGCAGGCTAAAATGCTCTCATGCTGTGATACACATCTGACAGCTCAGTTGAATACAAGCAAAGTTGTCCATTTGGGATTGCAGAGTTCAAATATTAGCTGAGGCCAGAATTCAAACAGTCTGCCACAAACACGGTCTAGCCATTTACCACTTATATGAAGTTTTATTGGCAATTCATTTTCACAAAGACCTAAATATGGTGCTTAGAAGCATATGGTTACTTTTACATGGTCAGTGATGATCATAATTGATATATCCTTACTATACAGTATAAATGCACACGAGGCCCATACTTGAGAGAAGGTCACTCTGTGACCAGTTACCTTTATTACCAAGACCTCAAGAGAGCGAAGGTGGGTGGAGCTTCTCCTTTTATACCGGAAAGTCCAGGTTAGGAGTGTCTCCCACAAGTTCGCCCCCTGTGGTCAATGTTCTCAATGTGTACAACTTAGGTCAGCTTATACATGGGTTACAATGATAGTTGAATACATGACATCACCTCCCCCCCAAAGTCTTATTGGGATCACAGGTTGAGTCTCTCTGGTGGTTTATGCTCCCTTGTAGAGCGCCTGAGTTGGGGCTCCGGTTGTTGGGCGGTGGCCTGAGTGTCTGCTATTTGCGGTGCCTCAGGCCTATCCGGACTGCCCACAGTGACTGGGCTCTCCTCCACTTGGTTCCGGTGTTCGATCACCTGTGGTGGAGTAAACTCTATGTCGTGTTCTTCCTCTGCTTCTTCTATGGGGTTGCTGAACCTCCTTTTAGTTTGATGCAAGTGTTTGCGGCAGATTTGTCTATTGGTAAGTTTAACCACCAAAACCCTATTCCCCTCTTTGGCAATCACAGTGCCTGTAAGCCATTTGGGCCCTGCAGCGTAATTAAGGACAAAAACAGGGTCATTGACATCAATACATCGCCCCTTCGCATTCCTGTCATGGTAGTCACATTTTGACTGACGCCTGCTCTCAACAATTTCTTTCATAGTAGGGTGTATAAAGGATAACCTGGTTGTGAGCGTCCTTTTCATTAGCAGCTCTGCGGGTGGAACCCCTGTGAGCGAGTGTGGTCGGGATCTATTGGCCAACAGGAGGCGTGATAAGCGGCTTTGTAGGGAACCCCCTTGGATTCTGAGCATCCCCTGTTTGATTATCTGCACTGCTCGATCCTCCTGGCCGTTTGAGGCTGGCTTGAACGGTGCCGATCTGACATGGTTGATACCATTTCCTGCCATGAAGTCCTGGAATTCAGTGTTTGTGAAACACGGGCCATTATCGCTGACCAAGACGTCCGGTAGACCATGGGCGGCGAACATTGCCCGTAGACTTTCTACCGTGGCAGAGGATGTGCTTGAAATTAAAATGGCACACTCGATCCATTTGGAGTAGGCATCTACTACAACCAAAAACATTTTTCCCATGAAAGGACCTGCGTAGTCCACATGGATGCGTGACCATGGCTTGGCGGGTTAGGACCAGGGGCTAAGGGGGTTTCCCTGGGTATGGTGCCCAGCTGAGCACACGTGTTGCACCTGCGAACACAAAGTTCCAGGTCTGTATCTATTCCTGGCCACCAAACGTGTGACCTGGCAATTGCCTTCATCATGACAATGCCCGGGTGCTCATAGTGAAGTTTTCTGATAAACACCTCTCTGCCCTTCTTGGGCATGACAACTCGGTTTCCCCAGAGTAGGCAATCGGCCTGAATCGAGAGTTCATCCTTGTGCCTATGAAATGGTTTAAACTCCTCAGGGCATGCCCCGTACTTGGCTGCCCAGTCCCCAGTCAGGACACATTTCTTAACTAAAGACAGTAGCGAGTCTTTATTTGTCCAGACTTTAATCTGACGGGCTGTCACAGGTGAGCCTTCGCTTTCGAAAGCTTCTACAGCCATGACCATCTTAGCATCATGCTCAGTTGCCCCCTCAATGGTGGCTAGTGGGAGCCTGCTGAGTGCATCGGCGCAGTTTTCAGTGCCCGGTCTGTGCCGAATTGTGTCATCATAAGCGGCTAATGTAAGTGCCCACCTCTGTATGTGGGCCGATGCATTCGCATTTATGGCCTTGTTGTCGGTCAGAAGGGACGTTAGAGGTTTGTGATCTGTCTCCAGCTCAAATTTCCTGCCAAACAGTTACTGGTGCATTTTTTTTACTGCATATACACATGCAAGCGCTTACTTTTCTACCATCCCGTAGCCCCTTTCTGCCTGGGATAGACTTCTGGAGGCATAAGCTACCGGCTGTAACTGACCGTTGGCATTCACATGCTGCAGCACACACCCGACCCCATAGGACGACACATCGCATGTTAAAACTAGTTTCTTACACGGGTCATATAATGTTAACAGTTTGTTGGAGCATAACAAATTGCGTGCTCTATCAAAAGCCCTTTCCTGGCTGTCCCCCCAGACCCAATCGCGACCTAACAGCGTGCTCAATTTGGGAAGAAAATTGCCAAAATAGTTCAGGAGCCCCAGGAACGAACGCAACTCCGTCGTGTTACGGGATTTGGGTGCTCTCTGGATCGCTTCTGTTTTGGACGCAGTAGGTCTGATCCTGTCTGCTGCTACCCTCCTCCCCAGGAATTCTACCTCTGGAGCTAAGAAGACGCACTTCGCCTTCTTCAGTCGCAGCCCTATCCGGTCCAGTCTGCGTAGCACCTCCTCCAGGTTGTGGAGGTGTTCTTAAGTATCGCAACCCGTGATGAGGATGTCGTCTTGAAAAACCACTGTCCTTGGAATCGACTTGAGGAGGCTTTCCATATTTCGCTGAGAGATCGCGGCGGCTGAACGAATCCCGGATGGACATCTGTTATACTCAAACATCCCCTTGTATGTCATGATGTTGGTCAGTTTCTTCGACTCATTCGCCAGCTCCTGGGTCATGTAAGCTGAAGTCAGGTCCAATTTTGAAAAAAGTTTGCCACCGGATAGTGTCGCAAAGAGGTCCTCCGCTCTCGGTAGCAGGTACAGGTCTTGGAGTGACACCCGATTGATGGTGGCCTTGTAATCACCACATATCCTGACCGACCCATCAGCCTTGAGCACCGGCACGATCGGGCTCGACCAGTCACTGAATTCGACTGGCGAGATGATACCTTCCCTCAGCAGGCGGTCCAATTCGCATTCTATCTTTTCCCGCATCACGTACGGCACCGCTCTGGCCTTGTGGTGTACTGGCCTGGCGTCCGGGTTTATGTGGATCACTACCTTGGTCCCCATGAAAGTGCCGATGCCGGGTTGAAATAATGAGTCAAATTTGTCCACGATCTTTGAGCATGATACTCGCTCCACAGAAGAAATTGCATTGACATTGCCCCATTTCCAGTTCATGACAGAAAGCCAACTCCTCCCCAGTAGTGCGGGACCGTCCCCCGGGACAATCCAGAGTGGCAACCTGTTCTCTGAATCTTTGTGGGTCATGACTACCGTGGCGCTGCCTAGCACTGAATGATCTCCTTTGTACATGTCCGTAGCAGTGCGTCAATCGGCAATAATTTTGGCCTCCTGACCTTGGACACCCACAACCTTTCGAACTGTTTGATACTCATCGGGGACTGGTTGGTCCCCGTGTCTAGCTCCATTAATACTGGGATGCCATTGAGGAGCATTTTCATCATTATCGGTGGCGTCCTGGTATATGAACTGTATATGTGCTCCACATGAACTCGCTGAACTTCAGCCTCCAGTGATTTCCTCCAGTATTCATTTGGCCTCGTAGGGCTTACATCGGGCCCGTCCTCCTCGTACATCAACCTGGCTGCAGGCTTCCTGCACATACGCGCCAAGTGACCGCTGACGTTGCAGTTTCTGCAGGTATATTGCTGATACCTGCAAGCTCTGGCTGGGTGTTTGCCTCCGCACCTCCAGCATGAGCTGGAGGCCCCATTGTTGGAAACAAAAGGTCCATTACCAGTCGATCATCTCTGACTGTCTCTGTAACTGTCCTTAAGCGCACCATTAACAGGTGTTGATGGCCCCATTACTGGCCGCATTGTCCACTGCGATGGCATGAATCGCCGTTCAGCTCGCCATTGTCTCTGTTGAATTCCCCCTTTGGGTTCGACTGCATGCTGGGGCATGTCCGATTGCCTTTGTCTGCCTAGAGAACTGTGTGCTGCGTTAACAATGTTGACTCCCTGGTCGTTTGCGGCATTTGAGCCAAGATTTTTGCCATAAATCATTCTGGTCTCTTCCTTCTCTGAGATAATTGTCTGGGCTATCAGAGCCACCGCTTCCAAGGTCAAGTCTTTGATCGCAATCAGTTTCCTGAAAACCCCAGCGTGCCCGATGCCCTCAATAAAAAAGTCTCGCACCATCTCTGCTCTACATGCAGCTGGGAACTTATATAGTTTCGCCAGTCGTCGGAGGTCTGCCACGAGGTCTGGAACGCTTTTCCCTTCTTGCTGCCGGTGCGTGTAAAACCGGTGTCTCGCCATGTGCATGCTGCTCGCCAGTTTAAGGTGTTCTCCGATCAACTTACGTCTTGTCCGCCGGCTTCTCTGGCGCTCGAAGATCCTTCATCAGGGAGTACGTTCTGGATCCACAAACCGTCAGGAGATGAGCCCTGCGTTTGTCGGCCGAATCCTGTCCCAACCATTCCTTAGTGACAAAACTTTGCTGTAGTCTCTCAATAAAGTCGTCCCAATCATCACCAACACAGTACCTCTCTTCTGTGCTGCTAGTGGCCATGCTTGCCTGGTTTAAATCCCAGTTTCTTGTCGCCAATGATATGTCCTTACTATACAGTATAAATGCACACGAGGCCCACACTAGAGAGAAGGTCACTCTCCGTGACCAGTTACCTTTATTACCAAGACCTCAAGAGAGCGAAGGTGGGTGGAGCTTGCCCTTTATACCAGAAAGTCCAGGTTAGGAGTGTCTCCCACAAGTTCGCCCCCTGTGGTCAATGTTCTCAAGGTGTACAACTTAGGTCAGCTTATACATGGGTTACAAAGATAGTTGAATACATGACAATAATAATCAGGACTTGTATCTCAATTAAAGCTTTCACCGGTGCAAATCTAAATTTAGGTTTGAACAAACTGCGTTCTTGGAAGTATAAGGCTGGATTTGCTACTGTTAGTATTCGTATTTGCTTTCAGTTAGAACATTTAACAGCTGTGAGACATGCCATAAACAAAATACAAATAAAGCTGACACAACAGGAATTGGGGGGAAAAATCATGGTTATCAGTAATATTTAAAATAATTAAAGTAAACTTAAATAATTAACATAGAAACATAGAAAATAGGTGCATGAGTAGGCCATTCGGCCCTTCAAGCCTGCACCACCATTCAATAAATTCATGGCTGATCATTCATCTCAGTACCCCTTTCTCTCCATACCCCTTGATCCCTTTAGCCATAAGGGTCATATCCAACTCCCTCTTGAATATATCTAATGAACTGGCATCAACAACTCTCTGCGGAAGAGAATTCCTCAGCTTAACAACTCTCTGAGTGAAGAAGTTACTCCTCATCTCAGTCCTAAATGGCTTAGCCCTTATCCTTAAGACTGTGACCCCTAGTTCTGGACTCTTAACTGGAATACTGAAGGTCCACTGAGAACAACTATAACAGTGCTACCAGCTGAGGAAATGGTTATGTGGAAGTATTTTTTTGCTTGGTTTTTGGCTCTCTTAACTTGCATACTTTGTGCCATTTAACAAAATTCTCCTAGTTAGCTTTCCCTGTGCCACATAAAACTCTCCATATAAACTCTCTAACCCATATTCACAGCCACCTCCTTGATCTTGCCATCTCACACAGCATTTCGACACCCATTGACTTGATCACAGACAAGGCCATATCCAAACACTTCCCTGTACTCCTCACCACCTACATCTCCCTAGCTCCTTCCAACCCCAGTGTTCTGACAAAGGGTCATCGACCAGAAACGTTAACTCTGTTTCTCTCTCCACAGAAGCTGCCTGACCTGCTGAATATTTCCAGCATTTTCTGTTTTTATTTCGATTTCAAGATGCGCAAGCAGAAATAAACAAACCATTGAATGAAATTTTATGTATGTGAATTGATATTTCCGATTTGCTGGAATGGCTTTTTTCAGAAATTAAACTATTTTTTGGGGGTTTGGACGAATCCAAGCATTTAGAAGTGAGTGTGGGGAATCTAGCTAAATTGAACCAAAAGGAATGATCACTGGGGTCTTAGGGATCGGGGAGACAAATGAACACATCTTTGTAACCAGACACCGAGTTGTAAATGGGGGCTTACTGAAATGAAACATGAAGGAATAACTAGGTGGATTTAATTTTTCACCTAATTTTCTCCTTTCCTGACCTGAACATAAGAACATATGAAATAGGAGCAGGAGTAGGCCATCTGGCTCCTCGAGCCTGCTCCTCCATTTAATAAGATCATGGCTGATCTGATCATGGACTCAGCTCCACTTCCATGCCTGCTCCCCATAACCCTTTATTCCTTTGTCACACAAAAATCTGTCTATCTCCGCCTTAAATATATTCAATAACCCAGCCTCCACAGCTCACTGGGGCAGATAATTCCTTAGATTTACAACCCTCTGAGAGAAGAAATTCCTCCTCATCTCAGTTTTAAATGGACAGCTCCTTATTCTGAGACTATGTCCCCTAGTTTTAGTTTCCCTATGAGTGGAAATATCCTCTCTGCATCTACCTTGTCGAGACCACTCATTATCTTATATGTTTCAATAAGATTACCTCTCATTCTTCTGAACTCCAATGAGTATAGGCCCAACTTACTCAACCTGTCTTAATAAGTCAATCCCCTCATCTCAGGAATCAACCTAGTGAACCTTCTCTGAACAGCCTCCAGTGCAAGTATATCCTTCCTTAAATACGGAGACCAAAACTGTACGCAGTACTCTAGGTGTGGCCTCACCAATACCCTGTATAGTTGCAGCAGGACTTCTCTGCTTTTATACTCCATCTCCCTTGCAATAAAGGCCAATATTCCATTTGCCTTCCTGATTGTACCTGCATACTAACAGTTTGTGTTTCGTGCACAGGGACCCCCAGGTCCATCTGTACTGCAGCACTTTGCAATTTTTCGCCATTTAAATTATACTTTGCTTTTCTATTTTTTCTGCCAAAGTGGATAACCTCGCATTTTACCACATTATACTCTATCTGCCAAATTTTTGCCCACTTATTTAGCCTGTCTACGGGCCCACATTTCCCCATGAGTTGCACCGTTTTTTTTGGTGTAACTTGATTTTTCTGGTGTATCTTTTTAGTTGCAAATATGGCCATTAAAGTTGTGCCAGTGTAAGTGAGTTAGTTAGGTGTTTTGTTCGGTCAGTTTTTTTCCCAGCCATTTACACCATTTATGCCAACTTTGCCAGAAAAAAGTTGTACTTAACTAACTTAGGGCAGCGTATGTGTCCACTTTTGTCCGCACAGAAAGACCTTACTTACAGTTAAGGAATCGGCGCAAGTAACTACATTTAAAGCACCACCAAGCACCAAACAAAGCACAAAAAGTAATGAGCAATTAATGAACAAACAAAATAGAAGGAACCCTGCCCCTAATGCACCAATACCAAAGTAATAAGCAATCAATAAATAACAAATAAAAAAACAGAAGGAACCCTGCACCTAAAGCACCAAAATCAATCAGTAAATAACAAATAAAAAATAGAAGTCCTACCTTAGGGAATGCAGCGGTCCGCCGATGAGGGGGCCCATTCGGCCAGGGCTAAGAGGACGGGGGGAAGGGGAGGGGGGGGAGAAAGAGAGATGGGGGGGAGGGGAGGTGGGGGGAGAGAGGAGGAGGGAGAGGAGTGGGGGAGAGAGGAGGAGAGGGGTAGGGAGAGGTGGGGAGAGAGGAGGAGGGAGGAGGGAGAGAAGGGGGTGTGGGGGAGAGAGGGGGGGAGGGAGAGGAAGGAGGAGAGAGGAGGAGGTGAGAGGAGGGAGGGAAGAGGAGAGGGGGAGGGGGAAGAGAGGAGGAGGGGGGAGGGGGAAGAGAGGAGGGGCGGAAGAAGAAGAGGAGGGGGGAGAGAGGAAGAGGGGGAGAGGAGGGGGGAGAGAGGAGGATGGGTGGGGGGGAGAAGAGGGGGAGAGGAGGGGGGGAGGGGGGAGAGAGAGGAGGGGAGAGGAGGGAGGGAAGAGGAGAGGGGGAGGGGGAGAGAGGGGGGAGGGAGAGAGGGGGGAGGAGAGGAGGAGGGGGGTAGAGAGGAAGGTGGGTGGGAGAGGAGGGGGGGAAGAGGAGAGGGGGAGGGGGAGAGAGAGAAGGGGGGGAGAGGAGGGGGGGATAGAGGAGGTGGGGGGAGGGAGAGGAGGTGGGGAGAGAGGAGGAGGGGGGGTGAGTGAGAGATGGGGGGAGAGAGGAGGAGGGAGAGGAGGCGGGGGGAGAGGAGGGGGGGGGAGATGAGGGGGTGCGGGAGAGGGGGGGGGGAGGTGGAAGTACCCTCTTGCAAAGCACGTCTCGACTGATGGCATCAAACACCCGCATGAATCCCCGGTTCATCTGGTCGCGAATTACAAACCCAGACCCCCAGAAACTCTTCAGGAGTTTTACAATCAGGTCAGAGGCGTCACCACTGGTGGATTCAAGAACCATCACCATGGGCCCCTCCCAGACCAAAGTTCCATCTTGATTTTCTTAAAGTGTTTCTAACCTGTAAATCCCCCAATCCAAGGCGGAAAGGGATCAAATCATCTTTTGACATGAAGGGAAGAAAACAATCAGATAACACAGCCTGCAGAGCACCCTCGGCCGCCGATGAGGGAGCCCATTTGGCCAGTGCTCGGGATGGCGTGCTTTGAGCCCCTCTCACACAACCTGCAGCGCGTGTTTCCAGAAATGGCCTGCCAGGAGCTACTGCACATGCACGCAGACTCTAGTGCACATGTGCAGAGGCCCCGGCACTGTTTTCAGTGCCGGGACCTGGCTCCGCCCCCAATCCATTGGGCCACGTTGCGCCACGACGGCGGAGAGACTAGGGAGTGGCCAGAATATGGAGGTCTTTTTTCGGTGCGTTTGAAGGTGGACAAAAGCAGCGCAGCTCGAGTGAGGGTGCCAGAAAAACAGGTTAGGGAAATTCCAACCCTATATCCCTTTGCAAATTTTTTGTGTGCTCCTCACAATTTGCTTTCCCACCCATCTTTGTATCATCAGCAAACTTGGCTACATTACAGTCGGTCCCTTCATCCAAGTTATTAATATAGATTGTTAATAGTGAGGACCCAGCACCGATCCCTGTGGCACCCCACTAGTCACTGTTTGCCAACCGGAATATGACCTATTTATCCCGACCCTCTGTTCTGTTAGTTAGCCAATCCTCTATCCATGCTAAGAAATTACCCCCAACCCCGTGAACTTTTATCTTGTGCAATAACCTTTTATGTGGCACCTTATCGAATGACTTCTGGAAATCCAAATACACCACATTCACTGGTTCCCCCTTATCCACCCTGCTCATTACATCCTCAAAGAACTCCAGCAAATTTATCAAACGTGATTTCCCTTTCATAAAACAATGATTCTGCTTGACTGAATTATGCTTTTCTAAATGTCCTGCTACTGCTTCCTTAATAATGGACTCCAGCATTTTCCCAATAACAGATGTTAGATTAACTGGTCTATACTTTCCTGCTTTTTGTCTGCCTCCTTTTTTAAATAGGGGTGTTACATTTGTAGTTTTCTAATCTGCTGGGACCGCACTAGAATCCAGGGAATTTTGGTAGATTACAACCAATGCATCCACAATCCCTGCAGCCACTTCTTTTAAGGATGTAAGACTAGTGGGAGGCCAGAGGATTGGGAAACTTTGAAAAGCCAACAAAGAACGACTAAAAAAATAATAAAGAGAGGAAAGATAGATTATGAAAGTAAACCAGCATGAAATATAAAAACAGATAGTAAGAGTTTCTACAGGTACATAAAAAGGAAAAGAGTGGCGAAAGTAAATGTTGGTCACCTAGAGGATGAGACTGGGGAATTAATAGTGGAGAACAAGGAAATTGTATCGGTCTTCACGGCAGAAGACACTAAAAACATCCTAATAGTGGCTATAGGATGTAAGCCATCAGGATGTAAGCCATCAGGTCTAGGGGACTTGTCCACCTTTAGTCCCAATATTTTACCGAGTACTACTTCATTATTGATAGTGATTGTATTAAGTTCCTCCCTCCCTATAGCCACTATTGGGATGTTTTTAGTGTCTTCTGCCGTGAAGACCGATACAATTTCCCTGTTCTACACTATTAATTCCCCAGTCTCATCCTCTAGGTGACCAACATTTACTTTCGCCACTCTTTTCCTTTTTATGTACCTGTAGAAACTCTTACTATCTGTTTTTATATTTAATGCTGGTTTACTTTCATAATCTATCTTTCCTCTCTTTATTATTTTTTTAGTCGTTCTTTGTTGGCTTTTAAAAGTTTCCCAATCCTCTGGCCTCCCACTAGTCTTGACCACATTGTATGCCCTTGTTTTCAATTTGATACCATCCCTTATTTCCTTAGTTAGCCACGGATGGTTATCCCTTCTCTTACAGTCTTTCCTTCTCATTGGGATATATTTTTGTTGAGAGTTATGAAATATCTCCTTAAATGCCTGCCACTGCTCATCAACCGTCCCATACTTTAATCTATTTTCGCAATCCACTTTAACCAATTCTGCTCTTATACCTTTGTAGTCTCCTTTATTTAAGCTTAGGACACTGGTTTGAGGTCCAACTTTCTCACCCTCCAACTGAATTAGAAATTCAACCATGTTATGGTCACTTATTTCTAGAGGATCTTTTACTTTGAGATCATTTATTAATCCTGTCTCATCATACAGTACAAAATCTAAGATAGCCTGCTCCCTGGTTGGTTACACTCGATGAGCTCTTCCTCAAGGCTATCCTGGCTAATTTGCTTTATCCAATCAATATGGAGGTTAAAATCGCCCATGATTATTGCCGTTCCTTTCTTACAAGCCTCCATTATTTCTTGATTTATACTCCGTCCAATAGTGTAGTCATTGGTGGTGTGCCTATAGACTACGACCACCAGCGACTTTTCCTCCTTATTATTCCTTATCTCCACCCAAACTGATTCAACATCTTGATCTTCTGAGCCAATATCATTTCTCACTAATGCACTGATCTCATCCTTTATTAACAGAGCTACCCCACCTCCTTTTCCTTTCTGTCTGTCCTTCTGAATTGTCAAATACCCCTGAATATTTAGTTCCCAGTCCTGGTCACCTTGCAACCATGTCTCTGTAATGGCTATCAGATCTTACCCATTTATATCTACTTATGCCATCAACTCATCTATTTTGTTACGAATGCTACGCGCATTAAGATAAAGAGCTTTTAAATTTGTTTTTTTTACCATTTTTTCCTGCTTTGACCCCACTTTCTGATTCACCTTTATGTTTATACATTCTGTCCCTTCCTGGCATGCTCTGATTTTCATTTCCCCCAGTGCTATCCTGATCTATTGCTTTCTCCTTATTCTTTATATAGGTAATGCCTGCCCTGTGATACCTTGTTCATTTTCCATTTTTCGTGTGAAATTAGATACTAAGTTTTGGCATGCTATGACAACTGAACTGTTGTTCTCAGCAGTGCCCACACAAGTACACTTTAGATAGTAATCAGGATTGGGAAATGTGGTCCCTTTTAGTTTTCTCTTCTTCGGGTAGAGTGCTGTAGTGATCCTCCGCACTCTTTGACACCAGCCAAGTCATTGGAGACCAGGGATCTAACCTGCAACCTTCCTGGTATATGAAGAGTGTCACACTTGAGTGTACAGTATTTAATCATGGAGTCACTGGAGGAACTCAAGTGACATCTGGCATACTGGAGGGTTAGTGAAAGGGAGCCTAGAAATAAATGATCAAACATCACACCAAGGATAGACAGACTCTACAGTGAGAAGCAGACACCTATCTCATTGACTATAAGTAAATACCGGTTTGCTTAAAAGCATTGTTAAAATGCTTCTTAAATGCAGCACTTTGATATTCTATAATTTAGATTTGGGGTCCATGATAACTAACCGATTTGAAAAGGGGTCCTTTGGGGATCCGTGATTACTAATCAATTTGAAAAGGAGTCCATCAAGCAGAAAGGTTTGAGAACCACTGCTCTATTCACCCCCAAAACCTCTGCGGCTGTCGATCTGCTCAACCACTCACTCACCTCCACTTATCATGCTCTTGCGCCAGAAAAACCCTTACTCTCTCCCACTCTAGTCGTTCCCTCTGGTATGACCCCCATTTCCCACTCCCTCAAGTTCAAGATATGCAGACTTGAGAGCGTACCTGGTGCACAACTGGTTCGACCTTCCATCACCAGATCTGACTGGATTACATCAAGTACTATTGGGTCCATACCATACTCATCTAAAGCTTGTCCTCTGTTGTCCAGCTCAGTGGGACTGCCCTCACTCGGTTCCAGTCTTACCTCTCCGATTGTAGCCAGAATATCTCCAGCAATGACTGCAGTCCCCCAAAGATTTATGCTTGGCCCCTTCTTCTACATGCTTGGCGACATCATTTGAAAAGATATGTCAGCTTTCACACATATGGTGACAACACCCAGTTCTATCTCTCTATCATGTCTCTCGACTCTTCCACTGCCTCTGTGTTGTCAGACTGTTTGACCGACATCTAGTTCTGGATCAGCTGCAATTCCCTTCAGTTAAACATTGAGAAGACTAAAGCCATTGTCTCCACCCCCCAAACATAAATATCATGCACTTGCCATCGCCTTCCCCAGCTACTGTATCAGGTTGAACCAGTCTGTTCACAATGTTAGTGTCCTATTTAACCCCGAGTTGAGCTCTGGCTACATATGTGCCCCCCAGACAAAGACTGCCTACTTCCACTTCTGTAACATCGCTCTCCTCTGTCCCTGCCTCCGCCCATCTGCTGCTGAAACCCTCAGCCAGTCCTGCATAAATCCTGTTTGATGTATAGATTGTTGGTGAGTGGTAGAAGAGTTCCAAGGGGTTGGCGTATGCTGAAGTCTGCAAAGTATTGCAGGACTCTGAAGATAATGCCTTATCTGGAGACAGAGGTATTGCTCAGAGAAATAAAGAACAAACTCTTTCTCAGAACATTCCAAAGCACTCCACAGCCAATGATTTATGATTCTTTTGAAGTATAGTCAGTTATTGGCTTGTAAAGAAACACAATTTGTGCACAGTGAGACTCCACAAACAGAAATGAGGTGAATGGCCAGTTAATCTCTTTTGCTGGTTGTGCTTGCTGAATGTTTCCATTGGCAGATGGGACTTCAGCTTAATATCTCATAAAAAAAGATGGCACCACTGATAATGCAGTGCTCACTCAGTATAGCACTAAAGTGTCGGTCAAGGTTATATGCTCAAGGTTTGAAAGACGGCTTAAACCCATGACTCTCTGACTCAGAGGCAAGAGTGCTACCACTAAGTAATACTTACAGTGAAGGTGAAATATATCAGCTAGCTGGTGGAAAACCACAATCTGGGCCTCATGGAGGTGGCCACCTAGCCTGGTTATCCTGTTCTTATGTCAGGCTCTGAATTCACCTGCGATGAGTCTCTCAGGAAGGTTCCCTTTGCAACACATTGCACAGAGGGTTAATAATGGGCAAGGGAGGAGGGGGGTAGGGAAATGCCTTTTGTACCTGGTTGTGCAGTTTCAGTGCAACGTGTATACCAAGATATTTAAAGCCAGATGTTGGCAATGAAGAGGGGTGTGGAGACATACTATGTGAGGGATATGCCCTTTGTTTTATAGTAGATGAGTTTGTAACCGGAAACTTTGCAAACTCTCTCATGTTTTGAAAGATGCAGGGGAGTGAGATGGTTGTGTTTATTATGTATAGTGGTGCCAAAAGCTTAGGCGGATATTTTATGTTCAGTTCCTTCTGTCTGTATTCTGTGGATGCCTGGATTTTCTACAGTTAGGACAAAGAGAAAGGGATATAAAGATCTTCCCTCAGTGGAGTGGCATTGTAGAAGTGAGGTGACACATTCAGGAAGTGGATTAAAATACTGCACTCACATTCCACTCTGCATGTGAGGTGTGAGTACAGTAATTTAATTCATTTCCTGAATGTGTCACCAAGGGCTTGAGTATTATGAGGTGCATTTTCATTCCAGTTGGTTGAATGTTTTTTCTGCATCGAGTGACAGTACCAGGGCCACTGTGTTATTATATTGTACCTCAAGAGCCAGTCCTGTATAAAGCATGTGTGGTCTCGATCGACCAGCACCAAAATGACTACATCTAATCTGTAGGCCAGAATCTTGGCCAATATTGTGCAGTCGGCATTGTGGAGGGGCAGATTTGTTTTACAAGCACTAGGAGGGATCCTTGCCTTTTTTAATGCATTAACATGATTGTGGAAACCTTGAAGATATCTGAAAGGTGCTTCATCTCCATGGCATATTGTAGGAATAGAATAAAGACATCTCCGAGGGCAGGGCATTATAAAACTCGGCACGGTAGCTATCAGGTCCTGGTGCTTTTGCAGAGTGGAAGTTTACATCACCTGGAGCGCACTGGCTGAGATTGGGGCACTGAGCTTGCATCAATATAGTGAAGTTTTTTTGTAGGTGGCCTGGAACTTCAGCGGAGTAGAGTGAGACAGAGGAGTTTAAGAATTCTCTGTTTATCTCAGCAGGAGGGTCAGTCGTGAGATTATCATTGGCATCTCCTTGAGAAACACAGCCTATAAAGACACAGTTCCTCAGACAAATCCAAGTAAGTATGCCTCTGTCGATAGCTGCAAGTTGGAGGGTAACAATGGATGCAGTAATTCTAGCTCTGGTACAGTCTCAGCTGCTGGACATTCTTCCTTTGCTCTTCCTCTAGTTAACATAATTACAGAGGGATTCCCACTGGAGATCATGCTGTCAGTTTAAATAACACCCATTTTATATAAGAACATAAGAACATAAGAACGTAAGAAATAGGAGCAGGAGTAGGCCATACGGCCCTTCGAGTCTGCTCCGCCATTCAATAAGATCATGGCTGATCTGATCATGGACTCAGTTCCACTTCCTCGCCCGCTCCCCATAACCCCTTATCCTCTTATCAGTTAAGAAACTGTCTATTTCTGTCTTAAATTCATTCAATGTCCCAGTTTCCACAGCTCTCTGAGGCAGCGAATTCCACAGATTAACAACCCTCTGAGAGAAGTAATTTCTCCTCATCTCTGTTTTAAATGGGCGGCCCCTTATTCTAAGATCATGCCTTCTGGTTCTAGTCTCCCCCATCAGTGGAAACATCCTCTCTGCATCCACCTTGTCAAGCCCCCTCATAATCTTATACATTTCGATAAGATCACCTCTCATTCTTCTGAATTCCAATGAGTAGAGGCCCAACCTACTCAACCTTTCCTCATAAGACAACCCCCTCATCCCCGGAATCAAACTAGTGAACCTTCTCTGAACTGCCTCCGAAGCAAGTATATTCTTTTGTAAATATGGAAACCAAAACTGTACGCAGTATTCCAGGTGTGGCCTCACCAATACCTTATATAGCTGTAGCAAGACTTCCCTGCTTTTATACTCCATCCCCTTTGCAATAAAGGCCAAGATACCATTGGCCATCCTGATCACTTGCTGTACCTGCATACTATCCTTTTGTGTTTCATGCACAAGTACCCCCAGGTCCCGCTGTACTGCGGCACTTTGCAATCTTTCTCCATTTAAATAATAACTTGCATGACCTCACACTTTCCGACATTATATTCCATCTGCCAAATTTTTGCCCACTCACTTAGCCTGTCTATGTCCTTTTGCAGATTTTTTGTGCCCTCCTCACACATTGCTTTTCCTCCCATCTTTGTATCATCAGCAAACTTGGCTACGTTACACTCAGTCCCTTCTTCCAAGTCGTTAATATAGATTGTAAATATTTGGGGTCCCAGCACTGATCCCTGTGGCACCCCACTAGCTACTGGTTGCCAACCAGAGAATGAACCATTTATCCTGACTCTCTGTTCTCTGTTAGTTAGCCAAAACTCAGAAATTAGATAGTAAAAATTTATCTTGCGATAATCATTATTTTCTACATATGGGAGATTATTGGATTCTAAATTTGGAACTGTGTTTGTCTGAGTCACCCAGTCTAATCTATTTTCAACACAATGGTTTAAGACAATGGAACAGCTGCATCACATGATAATCATTGATGAGCCAGTCATGTCGTCTGCACCAAAGCTATCTTAGTTTAAATCTGATGAGAAGGAAGAGCGAATTGCTTTGGACTGCGGCAGTGGGCTGCCAAAAGCAGTCATAATGTTTATCAGTCAAGCCATTCCAAGGCTGAATATGTCAGGAAGTATGGACTAAACTACAGTGATAAGGGCCAAATGTTAAATTAAATACTTGCCCTTGACTCGAAAATAATTTTTCCAAGTATAATTAGTTAAATTCAGTAAAAGTGTGGTGTTATAATATGGCATACATTTTTAAAATATATAAACACATAAATTACAAAGTTAAAAAATATAATTTGCAATTTTAAGCAATAAAACACTAAAGTTCGCTAATTATTTATGTGATCAGATTCCAAGGCATTCAGTTTTATTGAAAGTAAAGCTTTTAATAAATTCATTGTCAGATATGACAGTAAGGCCAACCTTATTTTGAAGGAAGTGCTTGGGTAGTTGGGTTAGGCAGTATTGCCGTTCACAGGAAGAGGCTTTCAAATGTAAATATCTTTTTAAAAATAGTACCAGTGCCCTAGATAAAATGCTATAATCATTTGTCCAATGAGATCAGTATTGAAACAACTATTGCTTATGAGGTACATTTTACCTCAATGTCTCACTTTCTGTTCAGTTCTGTTTCCTCGGCAGCAGGATAAAACTGCTTGTGTATCAAGTTGATATGAAACTCACATGTGCAAAATTAGAACTTGATGGCTAATATTTATTACAGCCACTTACTAATTTAAACAGTCCTTGAAAAATAAATAATCCTCTGTGTGAAGAAAAGTCTGAGAAATTTATATGTTTCTTTGTAATTTACAATCTGCTAATGAGATCGCAGAACCACACAGCTTTCAAATATGGGCCGAGAGATTAGACTGCACAGTGCTCACTTTTTGCGGCACTGAAAGGCCTCCTAAGCCTATAATATGGCAGGCAGGAAATCCACGCTCATTATGAGCTAGTAGTGCGCCACCTGCTATATTGGTAAAGGCCAAAAAATTGACAGATAAGGTACATGCAAATAAGGGACCTAACACCTGTTTCAGGCCCCCACTGCAAGATTTGTTTGCTATGAGGCAGCCAGTGCCGGCTGCACTCAGGAAAACCAGGGCTACATGCGGCCCAACAGAGATCCTCCCACCGTGCATTAAAAGAACGTAGGCTGCTGTCGCTCCAGCTACCAATTTACCCCACCCCCCCAACTCATGGGCCAGGCTCCCACCTCTGCCCACCAATCCCCGCCTCCCCCACCCCCGGTCCACCACAACCTCCTGACCTGGTTGCCTCCCCCCTGTGTTTCCAAAGGGTCGCCGCTCCGCGTCGCAGTGGCCCGATCTTCAAACACGCTCCGCCGAGCGAGCTGCAGAGAGTAAGAGGCTTTCATGGAAATGGAAATGAAAATGAGGAGGGGAGAAGATGTATATTGGTCGGCCAAATCGGTATAATTTGTTTTACACTATAACCCAAAGTCAAAATTACCTTTATGATGAATATTAGGAGTGAATTTGCTTTGAAGTTGTATTGCATGGCGTGCAGACAGCAAACACATCACAAGCCATTCTAAGGTGGTATATCAAAATCAAGGGATAGACAAAGGCCCAACATACTGCAGCACCAACATGAATAAGCAAGTTCAGTGTGGTTGTTGATAGAATAACAACTTGCATTTATATAGCACCTTTAGGGGTAGAAATTTCCCTCCGCCGGAAACGGGGCGCATCTACCGTTTTTGAAGTGGTACATAGAAACATAGAAAATAGGTGCAGGAGTAGGCCATTCGGCCCTTCGAACCATTCAATATGATCATGGCTGATCTTGCAACTTCAGTAGCCCATTCCTGCTTTCTCTCTATACCCCTTGATCCCTTTAGCCGTAAGGGCCCCTTTTGAATATATCTAATGAACTGGCCTCAACAACTTTCTGTGGTAGAGAATTCCACAGGTTCACAATTCTCTGAGTGAAGAAGTTTCTTCTCATCTCGGTCCTAAATGTTTTACCCCTTATCCTTAGACTGTGTCCCCTGGTTCTGGACTTCCCCAACATCGGGAACATTCTTCCTGCACCTAACCTGTCCAATCCCGTCAGAATTTTATATGTTTCTATGAGGTCCCCTCTCATTTTTCTAAATTCCAGTGAATATAAGCCTAGTCGATCCAGTCTTTCTTCATATGTCAGTCCAGCCATCTCGGGAATCAGTCTGGTGAACCTTCGCTGCATTCCCTCAATAGCAAGAATGTCCTTCCTCAGATTAGAAGACCAAAACTGAACACAATATTCAAGGTGTGGCCCCACCATGGCCCAGTACAACTGCAGTAAGATCTCCCTGCTCCTACACTCAAATCCTCTCGCTATGAAGGCCAACATGCCATTTGCCTTCTTCACCGCCTGCTGTACCTGCATGCCAACCTTCAATGACTGATGTACCATGACACCCAGGTCTCGTTGCACCTCCCCTTTTCCTAATCTGTCACCATTCAGATAATAGTCTGCCTTTCTGTTTTTGCCACCAAAGTGGATAACCTTACATTTATCCATATTATACTGCATCTGCCATGCATTTGCCCACTCACTTAACCTATCCAATTCACCCTGCAACCTCTGAGCATCGTCCTCACAGCTCACACTGCCACCCAGCTTAGTGTCATCTGCAAACTTGGAGATACTACATTCAATTCCTTTGTCCAAATCATTAATGTATGGATGCAGCAGCCATGTGGCGAAATTCAGCTCCTCTGGGGTTTTTTTCCCAGTGAGGCGGAAGTGGATCATCATGGGGGTGGAAGTGGGAGTGGACGGAGTGGGCATCACTAGCGGGCAGGAAAATGGGTGGATCGGACCCGGGCACCGCTCCGCTCCTGAGGAAAGGCAGTTTCAAAAATGGCGGCCCCTCCACAGAGAGTCGGCGGCCATTCCGCGCCGCCCACGGCCACTGCTTTCCGGCAATCAGAAGCCTTATGGAAAGCGGAAATTTAGGCCCCTTAATGTTTAAAAATGTCCAACGGTGGTGTTTCACAGAAGCGTAATCAGAACAAATAGATGCTGAGTAAATGAAGAAGCTATTAGGAAGGGTGAGTGGAATAAATGGAGTACATGGAAGGCATTCAGCTGATTTCCAAGTTGAAAAAATGTAAGTTGCAAAACAAAATAAAATAACCACAACGGTATGAACTGTACCAAACTGGCAGTGTTTGACATTTACTTGTACGTACAGGTTCCTGTCGTGGTTAGCGAGGTGTAGAGGCTGTTATTGAAGATTCTTTTGTAATCTGCTGAAATTTAAAACCAAACCTACCAGTGAAGGGGAGGAACTGTATCAACTGCACTGCAAATTTATCGAGACATAATTTGCAGTTAATTACTGAAAACAGTCTATGGCCAGTATACTGTGCACATTAAGTAAATATTATGCATTTCTTGTGTGTAATTTAATGGTTCAACTTAATGTATCTCATACTTTTACCATTGCAGTTTTTTTGTGTTCTGCACCTTTAACTTTTGCAACTTGGAAATCAGCTGAACTTTGAAAGAACATACATGCATTCCATTTTTTTGACATAATAATGTTGGCCGCTGAAATGATCCCAACTTGAAACACTTTTACTAGAAGGGTTAAAGCTGAGTTCACTTTTTTTAGTGAGACAACATGGCTGCCCTGCCACTAGCCAACAGTCACCCAGTGTTTTTGACATTTTATTATTAAACTGCAATATCATATGTGCATTTTCGCAAATGATTATCCTTGCACATGCAACCTTCCTAAACTCAGGGGGGAAAAAGCAAGGCAGGTTGCCTTAATGTTGGCTCTGCCGGTGACTTGCATGTAATTATGAAAGTTTCTCAAGTTAAATTTAACTATTTTATTATCAGGGGCTTTACCATAGCCCTTAACCAATTGTAATCCTGATTTATGATCATATGTATTCCTATAAAAATTGTTCCTTAATATTAAATGAAAATAAACCTCATTCCAAAGCTGAATTTAAATAAATTAAATTGATTCTTTTACTTAAGGCTCTTACATTTTCTTCTTCTCATCAGTTCCTCTTCATTATTTTTATATTTGTAGACATACCTATAGGATCTACCCAAACTGCCATGGAATCCTGGGGAATAGCTGCCTCAACCTCCTCCAATGTAGGATCCTTAATGGAGACATCAAGATGAACAATGCTGGCCAATAGTTTGGCTGCTGCCATATTACCATCGAGCACTTTGCTCAGCAGCTCTGTAGTATCTTGCTCTGTTGTACAGACTTCAACTTTAATCTTCTCTCCTATAATGGAAATAAAACTGCAGTTGGTGTTTGGTACAGCAGGAATCTTCAACGAATTATATTCTATTTTTAAGTTCTATTTGGGTTTACATGTGCTAAACATAGAGGCCACGTGATCCTGTGAAGGAAACAGCACTAGGGCAGAGGTCCTTTCATTCTGTGAATAAATGATAAAATGGATGACAAATTAAAGATACCTTAGAAGGATCCTTAATTGGGAACAAAATTGTTTATTAACTGAGGGTCTATCTCAACTAAACGGAACAGTACATCAGAGCTTACCAACTCACAGGATGAAAAGCAATGGCAGTTGCTCAGTGCCGAAGTTGCAATATTAGCAGCAAATCAAATGTGATAATAAAGGCCATCAGCTCAAACACATTGCAACTGGTGTAAATCACAGGGCTGTCTTTACCTATATGGTAAATGATGTATTCACTTGGTTCAGTGGTAACAATCTTGCCTCCAAGTCAGAAAGTTGGAGGTCCAAGCATCATTTCATGCCTTGGGCACACAATCTAAGCCAGCACTTCAGTGCAGTTATGAGGGAGTGCTGCAATGGATGGGGTGTAAAAACAAGGCCCACATCTGCCTATTCAGACCGATGTAAGAGATCCAATGCACTTTTTCAAAGAACAGCAGAGAGTTCTTCTGCAACCCGGACCAACAAGCATCCCCCAACACCAGCAAAACAGATTGAAAGGTAATTTATCTAATTTGCCATTTGTGGGCCCTTGCTGTGCAAAATTGGCTGCCATGTTTGCCCACAAAACAATTGTGGATTTCAAAAGTAATTCAAAGTGAAGTGTTTTGGGTTGTCGCCAGGCCATGAAAGGTGTTACATAAAAGCAAGTCTTTTCTTTTCTTAAACCAGATTATCTTTATTTTGCAAATGGCCAAGTGCAAAGGTTATAGCACAAGTGGGTGCATTGGCTAAACTGCAATGTATGTATTATCTTGAAATAAAAAGATCCCACAAAAACAAAACCTCCCATAAAAGGTTATTTAAATAATTTTAAAAGCATTCACACAAAAAGAGAATACATACAAGAATGAAAATAACAATGTGAATCAAAAGGCTCGGATTTAACAAACCAACTGAACACCTTCTTCCCACTTTTTCTAATGAATATACAGGTCCCTAATAAAAGAACATGCAAATTCATGCTATTTATATGGTGCCACCGTCCATCAATATTTCCACAATGGAAGTAAAAGTAAAATGCATCAAAGTAATGTTGATACACTGAATGTTGCAGTAAGGGTAATTCGCTGATACTGTACTTCAACATATGCTTTAGCAGAAGGGGAGATGTCAGGTGATGCAGATGTTGTTGACATCTGTCGTCCACATTTTAAAGGCTGAGCGGTTTTAGGAAAGCCAATGTCAGCAGTGAATTCCTTAACACGCTTCCACATTCATTCGAAATTATTACCCAAATTCTCCATCCCACCTGTTTTGTAGGGGTCAGATTCCTAAAGATTCTGTAATTGTAAATCCACTGCTGTCCAAAATCCTAATCCTCCTCTGACCAATGCCTCTAATTTAAATTCAAATAGGCATCTACTAAACAACTTTTATGATTTGCTAATATCTTCAACTGCCCACAAGAGCAACATTTGCGATAAAGCATTATTTTTATTTAATTTAACTTCAAAAGTGTGATGTTGCTGGAGTCTTTTCCTGCTGATCATGGCCACAGTAATCCAGGAAACACACCTTTTACTGGTGGAAGAAATAAGACCAGCCTCTATATGACATTTTCTATCTTTTCTCCATTCATATGGGCCCAAGTTTCCGTCCTCTATAAAAATGGCGCACCTCCATAAGGTGCGCTGACTTTCTGGAATAAAAAGGGCGCCGAAAACTTACCTTTTGATTCTCCGAGCTCCGCAGGACGTCTTCGGCCTCGGCGTGGCACAGCACAAGGGGTCGGGGGCGGAGCCAGGTCCCGGCACTCAAAACAGTGCCAGGAGCTCTGCACATGCGCGCTAGAGTGTGCGCGCATGTGCAGTAGCTCCTCACAGCCCGAATCTGTGCAGGCTGTGTGGGAGGGGCGCGAAGAACGCCGTCTCTAGCCCTGGCCGAACGGGATCATCGGGCATTGAAGATCAGCACTCGGGCTTCCCTCCAGTTCAGCTCCCCCACTCCCTCACTCCCGTTCAGCTCCCCCCCTCCCTCCCTCCCGTTCAGCCTCCCTCCCCACCTCCCGTTCATCCTCCTCCCCCCCGCCCCCGTTCATCCACCCCCCCTCCTCCCATTCAGCCTCCCTCCCGTTCAACCTCCCCCCTCCCTCCCGTTCAGCCCTGCCCCCTCCTCCCCCCTCTTTCCCCCCTCCTCTTCCCCCTCCCGCCTCCCTCCTCCCCCCTCCTCTCCCTCTCCCTCCTCCCCCCTCCCTCTCCCTCCTCCCCCTGCTCCCTGCCCCTCCTCCACCCCGCCCCCTCCCTCTCCTCCCCTCCCCCTCCTCCTCCCCCCTGCTCTCCCCCTCCCTCCACGCTCCCTCCCCCTCCTCCACCTTTATTCACTAAATATATTCAAAAAGGAATTAGATGTAGTCCTTACTACTAGGGGATCAAGGGGTATGGCGAGAAAGCAGGAATGGGGTACTGAAGTTGCATGTTCAGCCATGAACTCATTGAATGGCGGTGCAGGCTCGAAGGGCCGAATGGCCTACTCCTGCACCTATTTTCTATGTTTCTACCCCCTCCCTCCTCCTCTCCCCCCCTTCCTCCCCCCTCCACCACCCCCTCACCCCCCCCCTTCTCTCCTCCGACCCCTCGCTGTCAGAAACACAGAGACATTGAAAGAGACAGAGAGAGCGACAATGGCGGGGGGGTAGGGCATCCCAGCACGCTGTTGGAGGGCTCCCGGTGCTGCAGTAGGTGAGTAGAAACTTACATTTTTTTATTTATTGATTGATTTTTTATTATTTTTTAAATTTTTAATTCTTTAATTTTTTTTGATTGATTTATTTATCATTTATTATTGATGAAGGCTCTTTATTTGTAAAAGTAAAGTGTTTAATGTTTGTAAACTTCCCTCCCGCCCCCTATCTCTCGTTCCCTATGCCTGAGTTATAAGTGTAGGCAAAGTTTTTCTGAGTGTACAAAAATCTACACTTACTCCATTCTAAGTTAGTTTGGAGTAAGTTTTCGCTGCCTAAACTTGCAAAACAGGCATAAGTGGCTGGACACGCCTCCTTTTGAAAAAAAATCTGTTCTAAAATGAAACTATTCTAACTCACTAGAACTGGAGCAAACTAAATGCCGAGAATTGTAATTTCTAAGATGCTCCATTCTAAACTATTTGCTCCAAAAAAATAGGAGCAACTCAGGCCAAAACTTGAGCCCATTGTTCTTTCTTTCTCTCTTCTCCTGGGGTATGATTTCATAGTCACCAGTCACTCTCTGGTAGAGGCTATCCAACTGCAGTGGTCCTCCCAGTTAACCTGGCTTCACCCAACACTCTCACACACACAGTTCTAGGGGTTGCAGGAAAGCATTAGGAGCAGGAATCCTGGTGATTCCTCTTGTCACTAACCCAGGGTGCTGAGGCTAATTCTGGTGCCCTATGCTATCCTGACTGAGAATCAACTAACTCAGCACAGTTGGTATGGCTCAGCTATTCAATAGATAAACTCAGGTTATTGGGGTGTATTATAACCTGAACTCTGCTGTCATTAGAATTGCCAGAAAGAGAGTATAACATCAAGCATGCATCAGTGTTGTCCCTGACCTGCACCTAAGCTCTGGCAAAATACAATGTCCCAACTATTGCCAACAGGGGACCCTTGTTGGAGAATTTATGACTGTAAAAAATAGTTGACAGTGCTGACATACATGGTTTAAAACACTGTCACGTGTAAATGGAATAAAAGGCATATAAGCTTTTACTTGAGGTTTACATCATCAATTAATTTGCAACCTAATAGGACCCTCCCAAACATCTCTTATTCTAAATTTATAGTGTATTATTTTATCACTATAATTAGGAAATTCCTTTTTCAATTTTGTACTCATATTGATGGCCTACTAATTCCAAGGACCCAAAATATTTTGCATATACGACAGTGCACAAACCCATCTCTAGCAAAGAATGTGCATCTTCTCAGATAAACTGTGACCTTTGTATTGCAGTGGTGCTGAGATCCTGATGGTGATTTCACAAAGACAAACACCAGTCACATGTACTGCACTCAGATCACATAGCTTACAACCTTCCTTTGTTTGCACAGCCCAATCTTTGGGTCAAGTAACAATATGCTTGATGAGAACTTCTTAATTATTAAGTATTGTTGAAAGAGACAAACTTGGCACTAGTGAAGGCCGCAGAAAAAAGAAGTGATTCACGTTCAATGTTTTTGAGAAGAAATTTTAGTTCAGGATTTATTGATTTTATTACTTGCTGCAGCTGTTGTTTTACTTTAAACTATGTAAACATTTATATAAGTTATAGGAAAGAAATCATGCTCACTTGGGCTTGCAAAAAGAAATAAGTGTGTTAACTTTAATTGTATGCATAATTTAATTAACCGGAAACCATTGTTCTTTATATATGTCCTTTTTCAGAATTTGTAGAATTGCTAAACATCCTGGCCCAGATCTTGCTGGAGCGTGGCATCTCATTGCATGCCCTGATAATTAGACATGTTCCTGCACCCTTCAGCACAAAAAAGTTGTGCCCACAGAGTTTCTGGAAGTGTGAGCTGATAACGGGCGAGGCAACAGGGCATCTGGGACTTTGGTGAACAACGGGACAAACAATTTATCTCCTTAACCAATGAGATTAAAGGATTGAGAACTAAATAGCACAAGGACTGAGAAGCAGGGTAAAATAAATGGGAGGAATTCAATGTCAAATTAGGTACAGAAAGAGAAATAAAGAAAGAGAGGGAAAGAAAGATTGGATTAAGAGAGAAAAAAAGACAAATAAAAATAATTTTTTTAAAAATGACGTTTTTATAATTCCTAACAATTCAATACCTGAAGGAATGAGACTCCACACTTTTAATTGTGCACTTTATGGGCAAGAAATGTTGATTGGAAGTCATTAACAAAATTACCACCTTGTTAAAAGGGTATTTACGCTACTAATTACTAGACTTAGTTTTCTGTGACGAGTTTACTGAACAATTAAAGCACAAATGCAAAAACTATATGGGGACGTTATGGGGATGTTAAAGGCGCGATTCCGTTTCCGCGAAGCTAATAGCTTCGCAATTCATGGGGTATCTCTTCCTCACTAAAGTTGCTGGCCGATTTAAACATTAATAAGGGACTGCAACGTTGAAATGCTGTTTTTTTTTCAGCAAATTCTATCCTGGTTTATTTTTTTTTAAATTTCAAATGGTAGGTAGAGTAAAACTGTTGATGAACATACATAGAGATGCACATTAGTCACACTGCACACAGCCAAATTCAGCAAGTTGGTGGAGTAATCTACCTAGCTTGGATACTGTCACTAAAAGTTCTGATTTTGTGTCTTTGAACTTTTTATTTTACTTACCCAGACTGTTAGTGATTTGATTAGATTCTTCACCAAAGATGTGATCTTCCAGCCCTGGAAACTGAATAAGTGATTGGTAAAGGTGACTACTTTGGCAACATAAAGAGACACATTATTAATAGAACTTTGGAGAAAAAAAATGACACATCGATATATTAAAAATGTCTTGTACCTGATGTGTGCTCATCACATTTTTGACGTCACAAAGTATCAAAAGTATATAAAAAAAGAAAGCTGTTTTTTCTGACCTTAGGAAGCAGTCGGAAATTTACAAGCAACAAGAGAATTACTTTCTGACTGATCTCAGGGTGTGCCTATTTACAGTAATCCAAGCTTGTAGACTTAAAGAGCCAGGTCGGGGGTCATACAGGCCTATTTTGGTAGCAGAATAACACCTTGTGTGCTTTACATGATATAATTCTCATGTCTTTATAAAGCAGTATGTCCTTTGGGGTAAAGAATTGTTTTGCCGCGTTTTTAAGGCATGTAGCACTTCCAACATGCACCTGAACCAGAAGGCCCAATGCTCGGTTGATATTGAGCCTCAGGCATCATTTTTAAAACTCGGGCTGAGCTGCCTCTCGTGGCACAACAGGTGGCCCGATCTAATTTGAGCCACTTGCATCGCCGGCAGTCGCCCTAAACCAAGTCCTAGAAGTAGAAGACGAAGAATGGGAAGAGGGCAATCGGGAGTCAGCAGTGTCCCTCAGGTGTGTTGTGGAGCTGGGATGACCAGTAGTGCTCTTCACAGTTCCACAGGAAGGCAAGTAAAAACAAAAGTACTTACTTTTCAGTGACGGCTGCTAGTTAGAGCGCAGCAATCACACCAAAATCTACGTGGGGCTCACAGTCAACAGATTTTGCTGAGGGGTCCTTAAACAGGTGTTAGGCCCCTCATTAGCATATGCAAGGAGCCCAACACCTGTTAAATGTAGCTGCCCGGGATGTCTGAAAATAGTCCGAGGCCAATATTGGGTCCAGTCTAATTCGCAGCCATATGTGGCACAGGCTTTATTCAGTACGTAAAGGGAAGGCGCATTGATGCTACAACACCTCATTGTCAAGCCACTCACAACTTCAGCTTGAAGAATATGGCAGTGCAATATGCTGGAGACTCAGCACAGGGAGAGAGCTCGCAGATTCTGCGATGCAGATCTTAAGGTACAGGTCATGCCCGTGGAGAGGAGGCGGGCTGTGCACTTCCCACACATTGGAAGGAAGCCCTCACCACACACCCTTCGAAGGCTCTGGCAGGAGATAATCACATATGTGGCGGCCAGCACTATCGTCCAAGGTCAGCCATCTAGTGCCGAAAGAAGTTTAATGACCTCATGTAGCTGGTCAAGATGAGGGAAGGCTTCAGAAAATGCCATATCCCTCCATCTGCCTCACACACTGCTTAATACACCACACCTCAACCACTCATCTCCCAACAATCTCTACCTATCTCCACTCATACCTCACAATCAGAGCTTCACTTCACCCTCAACATTCTGCAACACTCATACCCACATCTCGCACCTTGCACACACTGACAGCTATTCAACCATGACTGACACATCACGCATACACATTGCACCACATTCACTAACATCCCACAATCTCTTCTCACTTTCAAGCTGCTGATGCTGTATGCATGCATATCTTGCTTCCCACCTCACCATAACCCAACTCTTGTGCCTTTCTGCTTTCAGATAATCAAGACCAAGCACCCAAGCAGCCTGTCCCCGAGGCAATGGAGGAAAGCAAGGGGGTAGAAGAAGACAAAGTGTCACTGCATCTGTCAATCGTAGACACCAGCTCATAAACTGCCACTGCGCATACTTTAAAGGTTAGTGTAGAAGCAGGATCTGCACAGAATGAGGCACCGGACACAAGTGGCCTACAGCAAGGCCAGGGGCATAGGGTAGTTCGGGGCCAGCTCCCTGGAGGGCGAATTCGCGCGAGAGTTCTGCTGCACAGGACTCAGATGAGGACCTCGATGGGCGGCCGTCAGAAGAAGGGTGATGGGCATGTACACCGAATTTATAGGTGCAATGAGAAGCCTGCCAAAGAGCCTCTTGGCAAAGTCAAGGAGCATGGAGGAGCTCGCCTCCAACATTGCATGGGGCTCAGCGCAGAGCTTGGAGCCCAGGATTCCCAGGCTGGAAATGATGGAAGACTCTTGAAGAGACTGTGTCGACCCAGACATGATGGTGCATGTGATGGGAAATGTCGCGGCTGCCATTGCAGCATAGGTGGAAGCAACCCAATGTGTTAGTGCTTCAGGAGAAGTACATTCCGCTTGCATGCAGTCTCAGCTTTATGTCACCCAAGCTCAGATCGCTGTCATCGTGCCTGTGTTTACCAGTGTCGACTGAGGCTTGTAGGGTGTCGTAGCAGCCCAGCAATCTGTGCTCCAACATCTGTGGCAAGAGAAACAGAGTTAACGTTTCAGGTCGATGACCTTTTTCTGTCTACACTCCCTCTCCCGAAGATACTCGAGCACAAGGGGGATTGCCAGTTGAGCCCTCAGGACTGTGAGTAAGTGTTGTGGGCAGAAGCCTTTAAATATAAATTAAGGCGTCCCCACTTGCAGCAACACTCCCTGTTACCTTAGAACTTTGAAAGAAGTTAATAAAGCTGCTGGAGTTGCAGAAAGTTGCACAGATCCAGTCAAACTGAACAAACATGTCAACTACAGTTGTTGCTGATGATCCCTTTAAATACCGCTGCTTGAGCCTCCTTCCTGCTTGTCAACACTTGCTCAGCTCATCACACTTAATGCAGGCCGGTAAGTTGAGCGGCGAACTCTAAACCCGCAGAGCGGGAGTCAAGTGAACATTGCAGACTCTCTGATGTCACAATCTACATGATTTTCGCGATCGCTGACATCAACAGCGCTGCCAGCCATCCGGCAATGGCGGCTGCCATGGGACCCACCAGCAGCGGGCGGAAGAGCAGTGGCCGCCATTTTTTCATCTGAATCTGCCGGTAACAGGTGACGCTACACCCCTGAATTTATAAGTCTACATTTTCTAACCGCTGCTCTCCCCACGTGAAGATTGAACTTACTCATGCCAAATTCTTCTGCGTGCTTTCTTAATGCAGACATTAACCCTTTTAATTTGAATTGACTTGAGTAGGCACACAGAGGAGCCCAGTACAAATACATTATGCAGCCATATAAGAACAACACCGGTCAGAAAGTAATTCTAACAGCCTCGCTTGCATTAACACAAAAATTAATCAAATAAATGTGCCCAGCTTAAAAAGTTAATAACTAAATTCACACCTTTCAAATCACTAAAGGAACACACACATACAGGTTATTGTCAAACTCTGCCCAATTTGGTACGTTTTGCATCTTTACCAGCACACAAATTTTTCTTTGCCGACAGTTTAACCAGCAAATTGAAAAACAGTCATATTGGAGTTTCAAATCTCTGTTTACTGACCCTGACATGTCAGCCAAGAATGGAAATTCACTGGGGCCGAGAAACCTCAGCCCCTCTGGCATTCTTCCCTGGATACTAGGTTGGATCGTGGCTTAATGTCAAAATCCCTGCCGTGGTTTGTTAGGGGAGGCAAATCCACTGAGCCCAAACATGGTCATTGACTTAAAGGGGTGGGATGGAGAGGCAGGGGGCTCCTAACCCTGGAGTTCCCATGATCTCGGTCCCCAGAGGGACCTAGCTTAGGGTGAGCACTGATATACCTGGTGCAACTGGGTGACTCAATGACAGCGTTGGATCCACTTGGGGCAATCTAGTCCAAGACTGAACAGGACTGCCGACTAGAATGCAAATGCAATTTTCTCCCTCACTAACGGAACTGCCAGGGGCAAACTCAGGGTGGTTCAGTGAGGGCAGGGAGGCTCGAAACCTCTTTCCCCCACTCGTCATCCAAGTAAGAACACTGCAATATGCAGGCTCCGCAAAGGGTGGATGCCCTAGCTGTAGCCCTAATGGTTGGGCCTCCACTGGATGAATTGAAATTAAGTGACTTCCGCTGACCTCACATACTCTCTGCTGCAGAGTTCAGTGTCAGGTACAACTGCGGTATAAGTACAAGGATTGCCAGGCTACAGGTTTTCAGGGCCACTGTGATTATAGGTGTGGACCGTTAACCCATCATCCCACTGCACTCTACAAAAGTACACTAACATGGTGCACTACTGATGCATTGGGTCCATCAATATTGTAATATTTGCCTCCTTCAGCATGTAAAGACCGTTGCTGATATGGCGAAAGTTCTAATACTTTGTCTAGTATAATCTTTAGGTCTTTTCTAGAATATAATGATCATGCCTGAAGGCCACTTTTCAGCTGTTAGTGCAGAGTGTGGCTGCTGGCATATATTCACAACACACTGAACTTCTAATGCACTGTGCTATGGAACAGTAGGCTGGGGTTCACGTCACAAATTTCTATATGCTGAGCTTTCAGCCATGCCACCATGGAAAGGTAATTTCCATAATAAGAGGAAAAAAGGAAGTTTTCAAATGGAGCATCACCCTTAAAAATAATAAAAATCTAAAATGTACCATATTGTTCTAGTTTAAAATGGTCTGAACAAAATTACTCCCAATTAATCCCAAAATTCCAGTGCTAATCACCATGGCTGTAAGAGACCTAGTGCACTTATTTCAATGCTATGATGTTCTTAATGTCCTATAGCAATTACGAAGTATAAAAGGCTTGAAGTCCAAACTTGTATTGGTTCTGTTTTTATAACAAATAGTCAGTGTACTAACCGAGCACCAGAACAGCTGCTATATCAAAACTGTCTGGATTCAAACTAATTGTTTCCAGATAGGACAGACATTAATAAAATTTTTAGTTCATGGTACTTACTTTCTTTCCCACGTCATGTTTGATTACTTCTTGAACCAATACATCTGCTAGTGTTTTGAAATCACTAACAAATTTCTTATTTTTCTCGTCCCCTTTTTTTTCCTGTACCAAAAGGTGAAAGAGCGTCTCCTCTTGCTTGCAGGCACGAGCAATGTTTGCAGATTTTTCTGAGGCACGGACGAGTGCAGTCAAAAATTCAGACATCTTGAGAGCCGGATATCTATACATAATCACCAAGAATGAAAAGTAAAAAGGCAGCCTGATACACCATGCAAAAACTACCCTTATTTGCATAAAGGGCATAAGCAAAATCATGCCCATGTATATACTCAATACTCAGAAAGTACTTAATTCACCCATCTTGAAGCAGTCCCATGTGACTGAATTGTTTGAAGGAGAAGGTTGCAACACAAGTCTGAATCCAGGGAGGCAACTGAATACTCACCGGTGTAAACTATCAAAGTTTGTACGTCTTTGGATGCAGTGGCAACACCAATATTATATACACTTCCATCAGCTTCATTTATACCTGTTATCTTCAGTCATCCTGTTACTCAAATCTCTGATACAGAGTAAAAACACAGTTTGGAAGTTTTAAGCTCCTTCAGAAAGGAGCTGCACAACATAGACGTCGCTTGTTGCTGTATGAGGAGATAATGATAGCTGTTTACGTAAAACTGGATATTTCTTTCAGTTGAGGCTGTTTAAATTAATTATAGTCTGAATTCTGATCAATGATAAAGGGCTCCCTAAATATAATTGCTCACTGAATGAACTTGCAATCCCTTCCCTGATTATACAAATGCTTGTAAATCAACGAGCAGGGAGATTTTCTAAAAGCATCAGTGATGAAGTCCTTAATGTTTTGAACTGGCAATTATACAATAAGGAGATTAGAGTCCATTTTACTCATGGTGTAAATCATATAAAAATGGTACTGTTTGTAAACTATCAAGAAACATTGCTTTTGCAAATTGTTTTACTGCATTATCTAAAGGTGATTTCCTCATGGTTGCAAAGTGCTGATTATATACATAGTAAAAGTGCAGAGTAAAAGTAACTTGTTACGGGCTTATTCATGGTTATTAAAACAGGGAATATGCTTGTTGAATATATTAGCACAGAAACAGTTGGTGTTTTCCTCAGTTTAGAAACAATTCAAAGACATTGTTTTCTATCAGACCTGATGCTAATTTACAAAGATTAAGCTATCCAAGGAGTGTATTTTTCCTTATGTCAAGTAAAAGTACTTTTTATTAAAACACTATCATAAACCAATAACAGTTGAAACAATTTGTATTTATCCACATCCACACAGGAAAATATATCCCCCGACACAGCAGCTCATATTATCTGAAGCAAGGACTCTTATTTTCCAAGGAATGACCATCTCCCAGTCATTTCCAAACTGATCCCTACATTCAACAGACACCGCCAAACGCCTAACAGGAATTAGCTGCAATGCAGTGAACTCTCCATTCATATGCCAGAAACTCTCTACCAGAAGGCACAGTAATTCATTTCAGTATGGATCCCAGACAGCAGAAGCCAAAGGAGCTTGGCATTACCACACTTTCCCAAATGCAGGGGGCATTATCAACTGGACCCATGTGGTCATACATGCATTTTCCCATAATCCAGGGTTGTATATGAATAGAGAAAGTTTCCAACCCCGAACATGCAGCTGGTTTGCCACCAGCAGCTCAAAGCCCTCCATGTCAATGTACACTACCCCAAATTGAGGCGTGATTCATTAATTTCTCGACTGTCTAATGTGACTGAATTGTTTGGAGGTGAAAATCACATTGAAGATTGGCTCCTAACAGGCAAGGGATCTGCACTGTACCTGTAGCTCATATCCCTTCTGATGAACCCCTATATTCAACTTCAGCAAATATATAAATATGCACAAGCCAATATTTGGATGTTTATCAAGCAAGCTTTTCGAGTGCTCAATTGTTACTTCTGATGCTTGAACTGGACCAATGCTATATTTTCCTGTGAAAGTTGAAAAAATTGTTAGTGTTCTCCATGTCGCACAACACTGACATCAACAGAGGCCTAGGACTGGAGGATCAAGTGACTACACTTCAAAAGTACTTCAGTAGCTGTAAAGTGCTTTAACAAGCCCTGAGGTCGTGAAAGGCGCTATAGAAATCCAAGTTATTTTCTTTCTTTAACAGGATAAGGAAGACGATGCTAAAGAGCCAACTGCAAAGCAGACTTTATGGGAGGCCATTATAGCCTGTTCACTTCCATGAGAAGCCTGACAAAGTTTGAAAGGACTTTCCCTCCTCATTTCTAATCAGGCCAACACCTTTTTATTCTATTTCTTGGGGAATATGTTTTCATCCATTTGAAGTAGCCAAGTTTGACTCCTCTTTCTTTGTAATAAAACAACAGAATGCAGTTTTAACGATAGAATATATCTTTATATATATATGGTCGTATTTTTGTGCATGTGGCCTATAACTTCCCAATAATTTCCTCTTCAATGTGCCTTCCGAGCCATCCATGAACCATTTACTTCTGTGCATCAGTGGGTATGGGACTGCTGACCCTGATGTTCTTGCTCCCTTAGGTGAGAGACTAGAAGTCAGGGAAGACTGTTGCAGCTGAAACTCTGGATACTCTCTGAATAGAGTGGAGACTAGCCCAATACACTCCCCCCCCCCCCGCCCCCCCTTTGTGCATGTATCCTTGCTTTCGGAAGCATCCTTCAAAGCCCTGATGGTATGCACCCCAAAATATGAGGGAAGTCAAACAGGGAATAGCAAATGCTCTGATCACAATCTATCAAACATTCTCAGATTTGGAAATTGTACCAGAGGACTGGAGATTTGCCAATGTAACACCTCTGTTTAAAAAGGAAGGAACCGCAGAACTATAGACCAGTCAGCAAAAAATTGGAAAGTTTATAGCAGCCATATTACATGATAAAATTAACACTCACTTAGTAAAATATGGATTAATTAAAGATAACTGGCATGGATTTGTAAAAGGCACGTCATATCTGACAAATAGGAATTGAAGTGGATGTTGTGCATATGCAGTTCTAATTCTGCATTACCTAGGTGGCTAGCTTCAATTTGTGGTACCCTGTACTATTCTTCATGTTCTTCAATACCTTTTGGGTTTCAGAGCCAGTATTGATACACTCACGTCATTCAGATCCAGACAAGGCTGGACCCTTGCTTGGTTAGTGTACCACACACTGGGCAAAAGATCATCGTGGTTTTCATGCATGACATAAAATAAATATGTTTTGGACGCGGATTGAGGTAGTAATGAGTGGGGGAGGATGGGGGGAGACAAGTGGTAGCCAGCAGCTGCCTGCAAATTCATTGTGGAACTGAGGGAAGCACTCCTCCTCTTAAAACATACCTTTCAGGAGGCAGCCTCCAGCAGTCCCTTTAAGGTTTGGCTGCCAAGTGCCTAAGAATACAGACTGCAATGTGCAAGGCATGTGCTGTGGTCATTTGTTAAAGGATTTTGTAAAAGTAGATCAGAAACAGGTGTCAAGCTCCCTACTTGCATATGCAAATGGCCTAATGCCTGTTTCAGGCATGGTCCCTGGACACCTGGGCAGGAGACTTTATCAATATGATGGGCAGAGCACCTCCAGCCCACCATGCTGGATGCCAAGGCCCACCACGTTTTAGAAACATAGAAACATAGAAAATAGATGCAGGAGTAGGCCATTCGGCCCTTCGAGCCTGCACCGCCGTTCAATGAGTTCATGGCTGAACATGCAACTTCAGTACCCCATTCCTGCTTTCTCGCCATACCCCTTCATCCCCCTAGTAGTAAGGACTACATCTAACTCCTTTTTGAATATATTTAGTGAATTGGCCTCAACAACTTTCTGTGGTCGAGAATTCCACAGGTTCACCACTCTCTGGGTGAAGAAGTTTTTCCTCATCTCAGTCCTAAATGGCTTACCCCTTATCCTTAGACTGTGACCCCTGATTCTGAACTTCCCCAACATTGGGAACATTCTTCCTGCATCTAACCTGTCTAAACCCGTCAGAATTTTAAATGTTTCTATAAGATTCCCTCTCATTCTTCTGAACTCCAGTGAATACAAGCCCAGTTGATCCAGTCTTTCTTGATATGTCAGTCGCGCCATCCCGGGAATCAGTCTGGTGAACCTTCGCTGCACTCTCTCAATAGCAAGAATGTCCTTCCTCAAGTTAGGAGACCAAAACTGTACACAATACTCCAGGTGTGGCCTCACCAAGGCCCTGTACAACTGTAGTAACACCTCCCTGCCCCTGTACTCAAATCCCCTTGCTATGAAGGTCAACATGACATTTGCTTTCTTAACCGCCTGCTGTACCTGCATGCCAACCTTCAATGACTGATGTACCATGACACCCAGGTCTCGTTGCACCTCCCCTTTTCCTAATCTGTCACCATTCAGATAATAGTCTGTCTCTCTGTTTTTACCACCAAAGTGGATAACCTCACATTTATCCACATTATACTTCATCTGCCATGCATTTGCCCACTCACCTAACCTATCCAAGTCACTCTGCAGCCTCATAGCATCCTCCTCGCAACTCACACTGCCACCCAACTTAGTGTCATCCGCAAATTTGGAGATACTACATTTAATCCCCTCGTCTAAATCATTAATGTACAATGTAAACAGCTGGGGCCCCAGCACAGAACCTTGTGGTACCCCACTAGTCACTGCCTGCCATTCTGAAAAGTACCCATTTGCTCCTACTCTTTGCTTCCTGTCTGCCAACCAGTTCTCAATCCACGTCAGCACACTACCCCCAATCCCATGTGCTTTAACTTTGCACATTAATCTCTTGTGTGGGACCTTGTCGAAAGCCTTCTGAAAGTCCAAATACACCACATCAACTGGTTCTCCCTTGTCCACTCTACTGGAAACATCCTCAAAAAATTCCAGAAGATTTGTCAAGCATGATTTTCCTTTCACAAATCCATGGACCTATCATGTCACCTCTTTCCAAATGCACTGCTATGACATCCTTAATAATTGATTCCATCATTTTACCCACTACCGATGTTAGGCTGACCGGTCTATAATTCCCTGTTTTCTCTCTCCCTCCTTTTTTAAAAAGTAGGGTTACATTGGCTATCCTGCACTCCATAGGAACTGATCCAGAGTCTATGGAATGTTGGAAAATGACTGTCAATGCATCCGCTATTTCCAAGGCCACCTCCTTAAGTACTCTGGGATGCAGTCCATCAGGCCCTGGGGATTTATCGGCCTTCAATCCCATCAATTTCCCCAACACAATTTCCTGACTAATAAGGATTTCCCTCAGTTCCTCCTTCTTACTAGACCCTCTGACCCCTTTTATATCCGGAAGGTTGTTTGTGTCCTCCTTAGTGAATACCGAACCAAAGTACTTGTTCAATTGGTCTGCCATTTCTTTGTTCCCCATTATGACTTCCCCTGATTCTGACTGCAGAGGACCTACGTTTGTCTTTACTAACCTTTTTCTCTTTACATATCTATAGAAGCTTTTGCAGTCCGTCTTAATGTTCCCTGCAAGCTTCCTCTCGTACTCTATTTTCCCTGCCCTAATCAAACCTTTTGTTCTCCTCTGCTAAGTTCTAAATTTCTCCCAGTCCCTGGTTGACTGCTATTTCTGGCCAATTTGTATGCTGTAACAGATACATAGGCGCCAGTAGAATACCAGGCCTATGCTTTAATACAGAATTGTCACATTTTACTTCCTTTTAAGAAGTGTTTGTCAGAAATAGAATTACTTAGAATAGGTAACCATAACCCTAGGTGAAGTTAGGGGAATCCTCTTGGCTCGGCTTGACAAGAAAATGATGCTCAGATAGTTGTGTTTCAAATAATTGAACCTGGGCTGTAGTGTTGCAACACTGGAGTTTGATTCAGAAGGACCTCAAAATAAAAAGGCCCTAGATTGCAGCACTTTGCTTCGTGAACAGTGCGACCATTGTGAAACTTTGTTCTGAACTACCATAATTACAAGCTTTAAAAACAGAGCATTCAGCCTCACAATATTATACAAATGTTCAGTGAGTTAATCAGCGAACACCATACAGAAGACAATTAAAGAGCAAGAATTTATTGAAATTTTTAAAGCTTGTAATTATGGTAGTTCAGAACAAAGTTTCACAATGGTCGCACTGTTCACGAAGCAAAGTGCTACAATCTAGGGCCTTTTTATTTTGAGGTCCTTCTGAATCAAACCCCAGTGTTGCAACACTACAGCCCAGGTTCAATTATTTGAAACACAACTATCTGAGCATCATTTTCTTGTCAAGCCGAGCCAAGAGGATAATTTTTCAGAATTTATACTTCCTCCCTAAAGAATGAGGGAAAAATTACACCCTCGGCCAATTTAGATTGGCGTTTAAGATAAAACAAAACACTATTACTCAGTCTAAGAGCTGCAGCACAACTTACCATAAATAAAAGAAAACCCAGCATCCAGATCACAAGCTGAAAATCATTTCAAAGAAATTGCAACTTTTGCATCTCTTTTTGACAAGGGGCAGCAATTGAACTACATGACCTGACTTCTCAATCCAGTCAATATATATATAACTTCATAACTTGACACAACTTCATAGTAGACATAAACCTTTCCCTTTTCCTTCAACAATTGGTTGACTCACCACCTACATAACATAACTGAAGATTAATTGCAACATAAACTCTGACATAAAGCAAAATCCATTTTAATCTTAATAGCAATACCCTCCATTGAATAACTTCCATTGAAAAAGCTGTTTGTTACTTTAGACTGCAAGATTTTGCAACATTGCCAAAGTATTGATCTCATCATTAAAGGGGCACTGCTGACACAAAAAATGTTTTGGCATGCTTGTCATTTGAGAAAAAAGCAAGAAGAACTGCATTATTTGGGTCATGATATCATATGCAACTGACATCATGACACATTTTGAGATGATGTAAATCATTTGTTTGTGGACAAAGGAATAAAGGCTTCATAACATCTTTTTAAATGAAGACAATTGCATTTTAACACAGAGAGAGCTATGCAGAACAATGATGCCATAATTGCTACAAATTAATCTTTAACTAACCTCAGCATGGTTTGGGTACAAGTATTAAAAGGTCCACAGTAGAATGAATTTCAGCAGCGCATTGCAATGGTATCTATCAATCTACCCAACTGTAGTCTAGTTTGTACTGCAGTGAGTGACTGCTAATCAAGCAAAGTTTTTATTCTTAAGAACAGTATTTAATAGAAGGGCTTCATCTCAATATATTTTGGCAGAATCTCAACCAATTGCAGGTGTTTGATCTGTCAATAAATGTTGAGTACTGTATTTGCATTCAGCCAGTCATTCTCATGTGCCCAAATAAAAGTGAATCCAAGGGCATTCTTAAATAGCACTGTTCTAAGAGTCACTGTCCAATGATTCCAGCATCAGTGCTTTGTGTTAGATCTTAGCTGTTTCGTTCAAATCATCCGACTTCATTTATAAATGTTACCAGTCTTCAAATGTCAACATAAAACTATTCCAAATGGAAACAGACATTTCATCCAATCCTCCATTATGTTGAAAATAGAAACATAGAAAATAGGTGCAGGAGTAGGCCATTCGGCCCTTCGAGCCTGCACCACCATTCAATATGATCATGGCTGATCATGCAAATGTCAGAGTGTCAAACATAATTACTAAGGCCACCCACAAGATCTGAACCTAATATTTTTAACCTGCTGTAGATCATTTTGGATGAAGATTTTTTAAAGTGCAATTACCATTTTTGGTTTCTCTTTTTTGTTCCAATCCTCTCTCACAGTTGTCAGCTCTGGCGGTGAGAAAAAGGAGAACACACTCCTTTGGACCTTTTGACTACAATGTCACCCTTTAGTTCAGTCAACAGGAGGTATATTTACAATCTACAGACAGATGCAGTTGCAATATTTCCTTAAGTGGTAACCCTTAGAGATTTGGTGTGGAATTACTGAAGCTCATATATCAGCAAGTGGCCACCACATCCATTCGGCAATGTGTTTTCAGCTGCTTGAGACATGCACTTTTACCTTCACATTACCACAACTTTTGCAAGGGTGTTGTCAGCAGATCATTTTTTTTTTAATGAGCATGCTTAATCTTAGATCAGCCAGAAAAAACACATTTTGTACAACATCAGCAGCTACTTTTCTCAGCGGTTGTCACAAGAAACCTTTAATTTCTTTGTTATTAGAAGCGTCTTAATTTGTAGTATGTGTGAAACCATGCAATGATATAATCTCAATCCTATGTTTTCCCTCAAAGTTAGTTACTTTTAAAGTACAAAATACACAGAAAAAATAAAATACAAACTAACACACAACACAATGAATAGCAGCAACATCAAATAACATTATTTTAAAAAGACCAATTGTGAAAATATCTAGCTACAGAACTTGCAAAACAAGCAAAGCAAGTTGATATCACATAGAACGATCTCAATCATGAGAGAGACAGAGGAAAAAAGACAAAAAAGATTCAAGAATCATCACTTTATAGCCTGAATCAGGTGATGGAAGGAGAAAGAAGTCAGATTCTATTAAAAAGGTTTGCAGTCCAATAGCACATTCCTCTGGAATTCTTGGCAATGTTCAAAGTTTCTAGACTTATGGAAAGTTCCATTTTTACCTCGACAGGCACTCAATGACTTGGTTCTCTTTCAGCAGATGGCAATTTTTAAATTATTAATTATTGGAATATGGGTGTCGCTAGCAAGACCAGCATTTATTGTCCACGAGAAGCTGCTGGCAAGCCTTCGTATTGAACTTCTGCAATCCAACATATGTCCAACTGAGTGTCAGATTGACATTTCCAGGATATTAGATTAATTTTGTTATCAGGGCCACCAAATTCAAAACAAACTTATGCTGCAATCTAATAAGCACCAAAGGGTCTCCATAGATGATCAAGACAGATGAAGGTAGTATGAACTGGGTGACATTTTTTTTCGGTGCAAAAAGTGACTGATGGGACACTGGACTGTACATTGTATACTACAATCGACCTTCTGAGGAGTTCTGACAGGTTTGTACATCGTACCTGCTAGAGACCACCAATGTAAATAAAGTGCCTCTCCCCCTACTTTCAATGTAAAAATATTCCAAACTGGTATCATCCGTGGGATTTTGTTTTAAAGAGCTGTTTATGCACGAGGCACTCTCCATTTGTACATGCACAGATTTTTAAATATAATGGCCTGGAGTTTCGGTCAGGTTGCGCTGGTGTTTTCAGCACAATTTGTTTAAAATCAGCCAAACCAGCGCAAAAGATCGCAGAATTTCAAGCGCAAATTACAACCAGCACAAATTGAGTTTCCGCAATCCTTTGCACTAATTTAAAAACACTATGCTAGGAGCTGGTCCCGCCCATAAAACTGGCCATGACCTCGATTGAATTAATCACCATGGCGAGTTTCTGCCAATTTCGCCCGTTTGCAGGCCTTCGAAGAGATTCTTAAAATTAAGCTTTTTTTTTCGGAGCTTAGGCATCTTTTATAAGTGTTTGAATATAATTTTCTTTTAATTTACTCCAAAGCTGACTACTATAGTACACCAATATAACTAGCACATGGTTCTGTATAGCTTTTTTAAGTCATTTTCAGTTATTCCCCTCCCCTTTCAGCATTTCGAAGGGACCGTTTCCTCCGCAACACCTTCGTCCACTCTTCAATCATTCCCAACACCCCCTCCCCTTCCCATGGTACCTTCCCGTGCAAGCGCAGGAGATGCAATACCTGCCCTTTTACCTCCTTCCTTCCCACTGTCCAGGGCCCCAAATACTCCTTCCAGGTGAACCAGCGATTTACTTGTACTTCTTTCAATTTAGTATACTGTATTCACTGCTCACGATGCGGTCTCCTCTACATTAGGGAGACCAAACGCAGATTGGGTGATGGCTTTGTTGAACACAACCCTTTAGTCCGCAAATGTGATCCTGAGCTTCCAGTCGCCTGTCATTTTATTTCTCCACTCCACTCCCACTCTGACCATCTGCCCTCTGCCTCCTACACTGTTCTAATGAAGCTCAACACAAGCTCGAGGAACAGTACCTCATCTTTCGATTAGGCACTTTACAGCCTTCCGGACTCAACATTCAGTTCAACAACTTAAGATCATAACCTCTGCTCCCATTTTTTTCGGTAATAATTCTGCTATTTCCATTTATACTTCCTCTAGACCCATCTTTTGATTCTTTCCTGTCCCATTACCACCCCTTATTGCCTTGCACCATCATCCCTTTTGTCATTTAATCTCTCCTGCCATCCCCCTATCACAGACCTTCCCTTTTGATCTTTCCTCCCCTTCCCCTTTTTCAGTACTTGCATAAACCCTTTTACATCTCAAACTTTTTTCCGGTTCTGATGAAAGGTCATCGAACTGAAATGTTAACTTTGTTTCTCTCTCCACGGATGTTGCCTAGCCTGTTGAATATTTCCAGCATTTTGTGTTTTTATTTCAATTATTTAAAATCGAGTTACTCACAAGTTGTGGACCAGACACTCTGATTAAAATGCTTATTTTTTGTGATAAATCCATTTTCAGTAAATTGCACCACTATAAATATATCAAGGAATATTTTTTTAAAGCAAATGTAAAAAAAATTACATCTTAAAACAGTGCCCGATTGCACTGGCTCGTAGCAGATTTTATGTTTGGCAATATGCAAATGAATTTGAGCAGAAACCTTGAAAAGTGACTTCACAAAACAAGGGCAATTTAGATCGCCAATTACGCCCAAAGCAGAAATGCCGAGCTATTTTCCATCACATAAATTTGAATGCTTACAGCAGAGGCACTGTAGTAGAATCTTTGCATTTACAGGTTCAAGAGGAGCAGCGAGACTTGGGGTAGAAACAGGAAATGCTGGAAATACTCAGCAGGTCAAGCAACATCTGTGGAGAGAGAAACAAAGTTAATGTTTCCACAAATGCTGCCTGACCCAAGTATTCACTAAATATATTCAAAAAGGAGTTAGATGAAGTCCTTACTACTAGGGGGATCAAGGGGTATGGCGAGAAAGCAGGAATGGGGTACTGAAGTTGCATGTTCAGCCATGAACTCATTGAATGGAGGTGCAGGCTAGAAGGGCCGAATGGCCTACTCCTGCACCTATTTTCTATGTTTCTATGTTTCTATGTATTTCCAGCATTTTGTTATTATTTCAGATTTCCAGCATCCACAGTATTTTGTTTTTATAAGACTTGTGGGAAGACTGCTTGGTGGCAGCCTTTACTGCCCCTGCTGTTTATGGTGATGGGAAATCAAAGTCAGGTGTCACATCTGTCACCTGCAACTTTCAGAAACCTAATAAATTGTACATTTCCTTCAAGTTTTCTCACCTGCATTAATTTACATTGGCAAATAGAGACTGAATCTTATCAATCAGCACAAATTTGTTGCAATAACTTGGGTATAATTCGCACTGCAAGCAGCAATTAAAAAAAAGTAACTCCCTACTGCAAGCCCATTATTTTTAACAAAAACAGGAACAATTTTGAATGTGAAGTCATTGAGGCAATGACTGATGGTTGCTAAAAAGCAAAATATGCAAGAAATATGCCACAAATGACATGGACTGTACATTTAATTTGTTGTAATGTCAGATTATCTGTGATTCATCTCTAATAGAACTCTTGACTAGTCAGCACAATTCAATTATATTGTTATATTATTAATTAAAAATAGAACTATCACCACAAACTACCAATGTGTCAACGCAAGTCGTTTAACTTTACACAAATGTATCATACAAATCTTTTTAATTGCTGGCCAAATACTCAGCAAGATTATGTTAATGTTTATTTTTAATTCATTCTCAGGATGTGGGGGTCTCTGGCATGGCTGGCATGTATTGCTCATCCCTAGTTGCCCTTGAGAAGGTGTTGGTGGGTCTTCTTGAACTGCTGCAGTCTGTGTGGTGAAGGTGCTCACACAATGCTGTTAGGTAGGGAATTTTTAAGATATTGACCCACCAATGATGAGGTATGGCGCTTTATATGTTTCAGTAATAATGGTGTGACTTGAAGGTGAACTATGGTGTTCCCATGCACCTGCTGCCTTGTCCTTCTAGGTAATGGAGGTCGCAGGTTTGGGAGGGTCTGCCAAAGATTTCTCCAGTGGATACTACATACTGCAGCCATGGTATGCCAGTGGTGGAGGGGGTAGATGTTTAGACACAAATCAAGCACATTGCTTTGTCCTGGATGGTGTTGAGCTTCTTGAGTGTTGTTGCAGCTGCACTCACCCAGGCAAATGGGGAGTATTCTATCACACTCCTGACTTGTGCCTTGTAGTTGTTAGAGAGGCTTTGAAGTGTTAGGAGGTGACCGACTCACCACAGACTACCTAGCATTTGATCTACTCTAGTAGTCACGGCATTTATGTGGCTGGTCCAGTGGAGTTTCTTGTCAATGGTGACTTCTCAGGATGTTGATGGTTAGGAGCTTGGCAATGGTAATGTCATTGAAAATCATGAGGAGGTGGTTAGTCTCTCTCTTGTTGGAGCGCATCCCTGCCTGATACCCTGAACAAGACTGTTATTAAGCCTGGAGCCATGTGGTCCTCGCAGACTCCAAACTGAGCATCGGTGAGCGGGTTATTGGTGAGTAAGTGCTGCTTGATAGCATTGTTGAAAACACCTTCCATCAGTTTGCTGAATATTGGGAATAGGCTGATAGGGCAATAATTAGTCGGATGGATTTGTACTGCTTTTGACAGACAGAATATACTTAGGCAATTTTCTACATTGCTGAGTAGATTCCAGTGATGTAGTTTTACTGGAACAGCTTAGTTAAGGCCACAGCCAGTTCTAGAGCATAGATCTTCAGTACTACAACCGAGATGTTGTCAGGGCCCGTAGTGTGTCCAGTGCATTCAGTCATTCCATGATGTCACATGGAGTGCACTGAATTGGCTGATGTCTATGATGGTGGGGACCTCAGGAGGAGAAAGAGATGGATCATCCACTCAGCTCTTCTGGCTGAAGATGGTTACAAACACTTTAGTCTTGTCTTTTCTACTCACCTGCTGGGCTCCGCCATCATTCACTGAGCCTCCTCCTCCTGTTAGTTGCTTAATTGTGTACCAATATTCATGACTGAATATGGCAGGGTTGCAGAGCATTTACCCGATCCATTGGATGTGGGATCACTTAACTCTGTCTATAGCATGCTCCTTTTTGCTGTTTAGCATGCATGCAGTCCTATGTTGTAGCTTCATCAGGTTGGCATCTCATTTTCAGATATGCCTGATACAGCTCCTGGCATGCTCTTCTACATTCCTCATTGAACCAGGCTTGGCCATTTGACTGAATAGTGATGGAGGAGTGAAGGATATGCCAGACCATGAGGTTACAGATTGTGGTCATGTACAATTCTGTTGCTGCCTCATGCCTACCCAGTTGTTAACTGCTAGATCTGTTCTTAATCTATCCCATTTAGCACGATGGTAGTGCCACACAACAGAATGGAGGGTGTGCTCAGTGTGAAAATAGGACTTGGTCTCCACAAGTACTGTGAGGTGATCACTCCTACCAATGTTGTCATGGATCAGCGACAGGTAGACTGGTAAGGACAACGTCAATGAGGTTTGTTCCCTTGTATTGGTTTTCTTACCACCTACCGCAAAACCAGAGGGCATGATCTAAGAATAAGGGGGCCGCCCATTTAAAACTGAGATGAGGAGGAATTTCTTATCTCAGAGGGTTGTAAATCTGTGGAATTCGCTGCCTCAGAGAGATGTGGAAGCTGGGACATTGAATAAATTTAAGCGAGAAATAGACAGTTTCTTAAATGATAAGGGAATAAGGGGCTATGGGGAGCGGGTGGGGAAGTGGAGCTGAGTCCATGATCAGATCAGCCATGATCTTATTGAATGGCGGAGTAGGCTTGAGGGGCTGCATGGCCTACTCCTGTTCCTATTTCTTATGTTCTTATGTAAACACAGTCTGGCAGCTATATACTTGTCCTGCTCGGTCAGTGGTGGTACTACCAAGCCACTCATGGCGATGAACACTAAGGTCCTCCACTCAGAAAACATTGATATCCTCAGTGCATTCTCCAAGTGGTGTTCAACATGGAGGCGTACCGATTTATCGGCTGAGGAAGGGCACTCGGTGGTAATCAGCAAGAGGTCTCCTTGTCCATGTTTGACCTGAAGTCATAACGCTGCATGGGATCCAGAGCCAATGTTAAGATCCCCCCGGGCCACTCCCCCTGACAGTCTACCCATCTCTGCTGGTGGGACAGGACATAGTCAGGGATGGTGATGGAGGAATGTGGAATGTTGGTTGATAGGTATGATTCTGTGCTTATGACTATGTCAGCCAGTTGCTTGAACCTCCCCCAACTATGACACCAATCCCCAGATGTTAATGAGGAGGCCTTTGCAAGGTTGACTGGGCTGGATCTGCCTTATCATGTCCTGATTCAATGCCTACATTGGTGTGAGGGTGGAGTCACATATAAAAGCATATCAGGTTTTCTTCCCTAAAGGACAATAGAGTTTGAGATTTGAGAGGGCCAGTTGAGATGTTTACAATAATCCAAGAGCTTCATCGTCTGGTACCATTTTTTTCAAATTCTCAAACTGCCATAATGAGATTTGAAATCACATTCTTGGGATTAGTAGTCTGAGCCTCTGGATTACTAGTCCAGTAACATAACCACTATAATACTGTACCCCCTAAAATGCCACTAAAAACATGATAGTTCAGTAAATAGTAAAGTAATAATAATAGTACAGCAGTAGTAAAAACATGAGAGTGCTCCCTGATGGTTCGGTGAGTTTATCAGTAAATGGATAAACTCACTCTTTTTTGTAATGGAGAGACCAGAACGGTGCACATTATTCATTTAATTGATCCCTGCTTGTTTTCTTACAATCAGCCTGGCTACATAGGTATTTACTTGGCCGCCCTGAGGCACCACACACGATACAACACAATGAAGGAGTGAAGTCGATTGTAAAACGGTTTTGTTTAAGTTTGTTGCTTTCCTGACCAGTACTGACCTTGAACGCGGTACAGGCATTACAATTGGCCTCAGCAACTCTGTGTTCAGGAGGAGAAATTAGCCAGGATTCCTCGCTTCTGATCACTGGGACCAATGTTCTGGCAGGAAGGTTCACTAGTGTGGTTGGGGAGGATTTAAACTAAATTGGCAAGGGGGTGGGCACCAGCATATAGAAGTAGAAAAGAGCAATAGGGTGCACAGAGTGTTGGATAGTACTAGAGAAAGATGTAGTGCCATATTAGATAGGAACAGACTAAGAAGGACTACGAGGAATATAAAGACAGGGTTAGAATGCATGTATGCAAACGCACAAAGTGTGGCGAATAAGGTTGGTGAGCTACAAGCACAATTAGCCGTGTGGGAATATGATGTAGTGGCAATAACGGAAACATGGCTTAAAAATGGTGAGGACTGGGTGCTTAATATTCATGGATACAAAGTGTTCAGAAAAGATAGGGAAGAAAAAAAAGGCAGGTGGGGTAGCAGTACTGATTAGGGAAGACATCGTAGTGTTGGAAAGAGAGGCGGCAAGGACATAATCCATTTGGTTAGAGTTGAGAAGCAAAAAGGGCATGATCATGCTATTGGGTGTACAGTATTTTATATACTTCCAAATAGTGAGATATAGAGGTGCAAATCTACTGGAAAATCACAGAGATGCGCAAGAACTATAGAGAGGTGATATTGGCGGACTTTAATTACCCAAATATTGATTGGGATAATGTTAGAGTAAAGGGAAAGGAGGGGGAGAAATTTCTGAAATGTGTTCAGGAGAACTTCCTTGACCAGTATGTTCTTGGCCTAACTAGGAACTAGGCATTGCTGATCTGGTGCTGAGGAATGAGGTGGGACAATTGGACCAAGTGTCTGTGGGAGAATATTGACAGGAAAAACTGTAACTATTAGGGACAAAGAAGGTGACAAGAGCTAATAGACCGCAAGCACAGAGCATTTCTGAACCCTAAGCAACAACCCAACTCGGGAGCAGCAAAGCAGCATTACAGGCGGCTCAAGGCTGAGGTCTAACAAAAAACCCGGGACCTAAAGAACAGGTGGTGGATGAAGAAGGTACAGGAGATACAGCAGCTGGCCGACAGCCATGATGTGCGAGGATTCTTCATCGCAGTCAAGGCCACCTACGGTCCAAACTCCGAAGGCCCAACCCCACTGCTGGCCAAGAACGGGGAAATACTCATCAAGGACACCGAGGCAATCAGGGCCCGCTGGAAGGAGCACTTCGAAGATCTCCTCAATCGAGACTCTGCCTTTGACACGAGTGTTCTCGACTCCATCCCGCAGCATGCTACTCGCCAGCTCCTCAGTAAAATCCCAACACTGCGCGAGGTAGGAAAAGCCATAAGACAGCTTAAGAACAACAAGGCTTCGGGAGCGGATGGAATCCCTGCTGAGGCACGAAAGTATGGCGGAGAGGCACTGTTGGCGCGGATACATGACCTCATCTCTCTCATCTGGAGGGATGAGAGCATGCTGGGAGATCTCACAGATGCAGTGATCGTGACCATCTTTAAAAAAGGGGACGTCCGACTGCGGCAACTACAGGGGAATCTCCCTGTTATCAGCCACTGGGAAAGTTGTCGCTAGAGTTCTCCTCAACCGTCTTCTCCCTGTGACCGAGGAGCTCCTTCCGGAATCACAATGCGGATTTCATCCCCTACGGGGCACAACAGACATGATCTTTGCAGCGCGACAGCTGCAGGAAAAATGCAGGGAACAGCACCAGCCCTTATATATGGCCTTCTTCGACCTTACAAAGGCCTTTGACACTGTCAAACGCGAAGGTCTATGGAGCGTCCTTCGTTTCGGATGCCCCCAAAAGTTCGTCAACATCCTCTGCCTGCTCCACAACAACATGCAGGCCGTGATCCTTACCAATGGATCCATTACAGACCCAATCCACGTCCGGACCGGGGTCAGACAGGGCTGCGTCATCGCCCCAACCCTCTTCTCAATCTTCCTCGCTGCCATGCTCCACCTCACAGTCAACAAGCTCCCCCGCTGGAATGGAACTAAACTACAGAACCAGTGGGAAGCTGTTCAACCTTCGTCGTCTCCAGGCCAGGTCCAAGACCACCCTAATCTCTGTCGTCGAACTACAGTACACGGACGACGCCTGCGTCTGCACACATACAGAGACTAAACTCCAGGACATAGTCGGCATATTTACTGAGGTGTACGAAAGCATGGGCCTTATGCTAAACATCCGTAAGACAAAAGTCCTCACCAGCCTGTTCTTGCCGCACAGCACTGCCCCCCAATCATCAAGCTTCACGATGTGGCCCTGGACAACGTGGACCATTTCCCATACCTCTGGAGCTTCTTATCAACAAGATCAGACATTGATGACAAGATTCAACACCGCCTCCAGTGCGCCAGTGCAACCTTCGGCCACCTGAGGAAAAGAGTGTTCGACGTCCAGACCCTCAAATCTACCACCAAGCTCATGGTCTACAGGGCTGTAGTAATACCCGCCCTCCTGTATGGCTTAGAGATAGGGACCATGTACAGTAGACACCACAAGTTGCTGGAGAAATATCACCAACGATGTCTCCGCAAGATCCTACAAATCCCCTGGGAGGACAAACGCACCAACATTAGCGTCCTCGACCAGGCCAACATCCCCAGCATTGAAGCACTGACCGCACTTGATCAGCTCCGCTGGGCAGGCCACATCGTTCGCATGCCAGACACGAGACTCCCAAAGCAAGCGCTCTACTCGGAACTCCTTCATGGCAAACGAGCCAAAGGTGGACAGAGGAAACGTTACAAGGACACCCTCAAAGCCTTCCTGATAAAGTGCAACATCCCCACCGACACCTGGGAGTCCCTGGCCAAAGACCGTCCTAAGTGGAGGAAGTGCATCCGGGAGGGCGCTGAGCACCTCGAGTCTCATTGCCAAGAGCATGCAGAAATCAAATGCAGGCAGTGGAAAGAGCATTCGGAAAACCTGTCCCACCCACCCTTTCCCTCAACGGTTATCTATCCCACCTGTGACAGGGACTGTTCAGCCACCTAAGGACTCATTCTAAGAGTGGGAGCATGTCTTCCTCGATTCCGAGGAACTGCCGATGATGATGATATGCTTAGAGGCACAGGGCAAAGCCAGAATACTCAATGAGTACTTTGTATCAGTGTTTATTAAGGAAGAGGATGCTGAAAAAAATTAGTAGAAGCAGAGATGGTAGAGGTAATGGATGGGGTGAAAATGGATAGGCAGGATGTACTGAAAAGGCTGTCTATGCTTTAGAGTGGATAAGTCACCTGGTCCGGGTGGCTTCCATCCCAGCTTGCTAAGGGAAGCGAGGGTGGAGATCGTGGAATAGCTTGTCATAATATTCCAATCTTCCCTAGATGCAGGAGGTGTGCCAGAGGATTGGAAAGTGTCAAATGTGACACCCTTGTTCAAGAAAGGATGTAAGGACTTTCCTAGTAACCACAGGCTGGTCAGTTTAACCTCAGTGGGCAAGGTTTTAGATACAATAATCAGGGAAAAAATTAACAGGCACTTGGAGGGGTTTAAGTTAATTAAGGAGAGCCAGCACTGATTTGTAAAAGGTAAATCGTGTTTGACTAATCTATTTGAATTTTTTGTGAACAGAGATGTTTGATGAAGGAAATGCAATGGATGTTGTCAATATGGATTTTAGGGAAGCATTTGACAAAGTGTCACATAAAAGGCTGGTTAACAAAATTGAGGCTCATGGAATAGGAGGGTCAGCTTGGTTAAGAAATTGACTTAAGGACAGAAAACAGCGAGTTGTGGTGAATGGTTGTTTTGCTAGACTGGCGGATGGTAAATAGTGGTGTTCCCCAGGGGTTAGTGATGCGGAGTGGGAAGGTCGGGTTGGATGAGCGGTGAGAGTTTGTAGCGAGATGCGTTGAATGTTTGTGGCAGAGGAGCTGCGAAAGATTGTGGCGGAGGTGCGGCAAATTAGGGTACGGGGCCCTGAAGAGCCGAAGGTCCAGGGTCAGCACGGGCCTGCCCACACTGCGATATGTGTGCGCACTGATCCGTGCAGCAGAGCAAGTCTCCAGTCGTCCTGGTTAACCCTAGCCACTGGATAAAGGCCTAGCTCTGTCAAGCCTGTGTGGTGGCTGATGTGCAATGGTCATCACACGTTAAAAAAGTTCACGCACAGGCATCTTCCACCCCCTCAATTGGAGTTCAAGACTGGAACATCGGGTCCTTCATTCAAACACCTGTGATCTCGTGGAAGCAAGTCATCACTGCTTATATATATATAAATAAATGATTTGGATATTGGAATACAGAGTAAAATTTCAAAATTTACTGATGATACCAAACTTGGAGGTGTGGCAAATAGTGCAGACAAGTGGCAGATGGAATTTAATACAGAGAAGTGTGAGGTGTGTTGCCTACCACCGCGGTGCCAGGGTAAAGGACATCTCCGGGCTGGAAAATAACTTGGAGTGGGAGGGGGAGGATCCAATTGTCGTGGTACACATAGGTATCAATGACATAGGTTGGACTAAGAAAGAAGTTCTGCTGAGAGAGTTTAAACAGCTAGGGACTAAATTGAAAAGCAGAACCACAAAGATAATAATCTCTGCATTATTACCTGAGCCACGAGCAAATTGGCATAGGGTCAATAGAATCAGGGAGATGAATGCGTGGCTCAGAGGTTGGTGCGGGAGAAGTGGATTTCGATTCGTGGGGCACTGGCACCAATACTCAGGAAAGAGAAAATTGTTCCGTGGGGATGGACTACACCTGAACTATGCTGGGACTAGAGTTCTAGCGAACCGACTAACTAGGGAGGTAGACAGGGTTGTAAACCAAATAAGGGGGTGGGGGGGGGGCGGGGGGAAGGACGGTTGCAGTAGAGAACAATCTAGAATGCTAAAGAGACAAGAAAAGGAAGCAATGCAGGAAAGTGATTGTGGTAAGGATAACCAGATTATGTCAGGAAGGGACAGAGCACACAAACAAAAGAGTGCACTAACAAATAGGGTCCAGGTAAGAAAAAATAGCGAAACGACAATTAGGGCTATAGTACAAAATAATGTTAAGATGTCTCATAATGTTAAAAAGACAAATTTAAAAGAATTGTATCTGAATGCACGAAGCATCTGTAACAAGATAGATGAATTAACAGCGCAAATAGATGTAAATGGATAAGATAGTGTTTCAATTACGGAGACATGGTTGCAGGGTGACCAGGGTTGGGAAATTAATATCCAAGGATATTCTATATTTAGGAAGGACAGGCAAAAGGAAGAGGGGGTGGTATGGCATTGTTAGTGAAGGATGAAATCAGAGCAGTAGTGAGAAAGGATATTGGCTCAAAAAATCAAGATGTAGAATCAGTCTGGGTGGAACTAAGGAGCACCAAGACAAATGAAGGTCCTTTACATTCAGAAACGGGAGAATTTGTAATGGGGAACAAGGAAATGGCAAAACAATTAAATAAATACTTTGGTTCTGTCTTCACGGAAGAGGACACAAATAACGTCCAAGAAATGCAAGGCAACCAAGGATCTAGTGAGCAAGAGGAATGAAAGGAAATGATTATTAGTAAGAAAATAGTGCTGGAGAAACTAATGGGACTGAAGGCAGATAAATCCCCAGGGCCTGATGATCTGCATCCCAGAGTACTAAAAGAGGTAGCCATGGCAATAGTAGCGGCATTAATCTTCTAAAATTCTATAGATTATGGAACAGTTCCTGCAGATCGGAGGGTGGCAAATGTAACTCCACTATTTAAAAAAGGAGGCCGAGAGAAAACGGAGAACTACAGAACGGTTAGCCTGACATCAGTCGTAGGGAAAATGCTGGAGTCTATTATAAAGGATGTGATAACGGCACAGTTAGATAATATTAACGGGCTTAAACAAAGTCAACATGGATTTATGAAAGGAAAGTCATGTTTGACAAACCTACTGGAATTTTTTGAGGATGTAACTGATAGACTAGATAAGGGAGAACCAGTGGATGTAGTGTATTTGGATTTTCAGAAGGCCTTTGATAAAGTCCCACATAAGAGGTTAGTGTACAAAATTAAAGCACATAGAATTGGAGGTAATGTATTGGCACGGATTGAAAATTGGTTAACTGACAGGAAACAGAGAGTAGGAATAAACGGGTCTTATACAGGGCCTCGGTGAGACCGCACCTGGAGTATTGTGTGCAGTTTTGGTCTCCTTACCTAAGAAAGGTATTTGCCATAGAGGGGGTTGAGCACGTTGTTAAGAGCCTTTGCACATGTTGCTACATAACATGTTGACGACTGGGTTTGGGGCAAATCTCAAGACATAGCCTTTGAGAAGGTCAGGAACCTGCTATGTTCAATTAAGTTACTTGTACACTATGACCCATGTAAACATTTAGTGCTAGCTTGTGATGCCTCATCGTACGGTGTCGGCTGTGTGTTATAGCAAGCCAATGTATCGGGCAACCTCCAACCGGTTGTATACGCATCTAGAAGTCTGTCTAAGGCTGAGAGAGCCTATAGTATGGTCGAGAAAGAGGCGTTAGCATGTGTATATGCCGTTAAGAAAATGCACCAATACCTATTTGGACTTCGGTTGAGCTTGAAACTGACCACAAGCCGCTCATTTTGCTATTTTCAGAAAGCAAAGATATAAACCCCAATGCTTCGTCCCGCATCCAAAGATGGGCACTAACATTATCCACCTATGACTATGTTATCCGCCACAGACCAGGTACTGAAAACTGTGCCGATGCTCTCAGCCGGCTATCATTACCCACCACTGGGGTTGAAATGGCACAGCCCGCAGACTTGCTACTGGTCATGGATGCTTTTGAGAGTGAGGGGTCACCCGTCACAGCTCGCCAGATCAGGACCTGGACCAGCCAGAATCCTATGCTATCATTCGTAAAGAGTTGCGTCCTAAATGGGAACTGGTCGGCAGTTCCCAGGGAAATGCAAGATGAAATTAAGCCGTTTCACCGATGCCAAAATGAAATGTCCATCCAATTGGATTGTCTCTTATGGGGTAATTGCATGGTTTTGCCAAAAAAAGGCAGGGAAACGTTTATACGCGACCTACACAGTACCCACCCAGGCATTGTCATGATTAAGGCAATTGCCAGGTCGCATGTTTGATGGCCTGGCATTGACTCGTACTTGGAGTCATGCGTGCATCAGTGCAACACTTGCTCGCAACTGAGCGATGCACCAAGAGAGGCTCCACTGAGTCTTTGTATAATGGCCCTCCAAACCACGGTCCAGGATCCAAGTAGATTTTGCCGGCCCTTTTCTAGGAAAGTTGTTTTTAGTAGTAGTGAACGCTTACTCCAAATGAATTGAATGCGTAATCATGTCACCCAGCACGTCCACAGCCACCATTGAAAGCCTCCGGGCCATGTTCGCCACCCATGGCTTGCCCGACGTCCTTGTCAGCGACAATGAACCGTGTTTCACCAGCTCGGAATTCAACGAGTTTATGACCCGCAATGGCATCAAGCATGTCAGGTCTGCTCCGTTTAAGCCTGCGTCTAACAGTCAAGCGAAGCGGGCAATCCAAACAATCAAGCAGAGCATGAAACGCATGACCGAAGTGTTATGTCTTGAATAAAGAATCTGACGAGATACTGTAAGCTTAAAGTAATGTGCGACCGTAGTCCTTTATTACAGGTCTCCAGAGTGCCTCTCCAGCCTGTGAGGCCTCCTTACGTACAGGTACTCCCAAGCGATTATGGGATCCCTTGGGACTCCAGGGGATGAGCCCTCTGGTGGTTAAACAAGGTATTTACAGATTTGCATATATAACAGGACGGCTCCCTGCAGACCAGCTTGTCTCGCATTCTGCTCAGTTACCGGACGCGACCCCACTCGCTTACCGGGGTTCCCCCAGCAGAATTGTTAATGAAGAAAGCCTTCAAAACCATGCTCTCCCTAGTCCACCCGGATCTTAATGATCACGTGGAAACCCGGCAACACCGGCAGTACATGTACCACGATCACACGGCTGTTTCACATGGCATTGATGTTAACGGCCCTGTGTTTGTCCTGAATTACGGTCACGGTACCAAGTGGGTTGCTGGCACTGCTTTGGCCAAGGAAGGGAATAGGTTGTTTATAATCAAACTGGTAAATGGCCAATCATACAGAAAGCATTTAGATCAGACCAAATTGCGATTTACTGACAACTAGGAATGACTTGAAGAGGACATCGCCATCGACGATACACCAACACACACCCAACCAACAGTCGACCTCGCTGTCAATCACGACGATGAACCCACCATTCCTGATAGTCCGGTCAGACCAGCCGCGGTGCAGTGCAGCAATGATCCGACCAACTCACACACGCCAGGGTTTGAACTTAGACGATCAACCAGGGAGCGAAGGGCTCCGGATCGCTTCAACTTGTGCCAAAAACTTTGAAGGGGAGTGATGTTATATATGTAACTATGTAATACTTGCCACCAGAGGGCGCGACTGTCGGAGTCCTAATGGTCACCTGCACACATGTGCAGGGCCAGTATAAAAGGTTGCCTGCCATGTTGTTCAGGCACTCTGGATTTGTAATAAAGACTAAGGTCACACTAAGTTTAGCTCACAGTATTCAGCCTCGTGGAGTCCTTGTATACATAGAAACATAGAAACATAGAAAATAGGTGCAGGAGTAGGCCATTCGGCCCTTCTAGCCTGCACCGCCATTCAATGAGTTCATGGCTAATAGAGACAATCAATGATTTCAAAAGGAAATTGGATTGAAACTTGAGGGAAATAAACTTGCAGGGTTATGGGGATAGGGCGGGGGAATGGGACTGACTGGATTGCTCTATAGAGAGCAGGCATGTCTCGATGGGCCAAATGGTCTCCTTCTGTGCCGTAAAGAGTCTATGACTGTCAAGTAATCCCTGCTGGAAATGTGTATGTCAAGCGGCAGGAGTGGGCTGACTTGTGATGACCCTTGAAGTTGAGCATCTTGCTAGCATTCACTGTCAAGCTCACATATAAATAATTGCCTCTATGGCAAAGGATATTACTGTGCGCCAAGGAAGCAGCAAAGAAAATTAACAGTGGGAATAAGGGCGTTGATGTGTCAATTGCGTGTGCTGTTCTTGCGAAAATCAAAAAAATATGTCTCTACTGGCTATTCTCCCACACCGAAGATAAGCACATTTAACATATGTATCGAATAAAAATATAATTTGAGGGCATGCGCAGCACAGTCGAACCACCCAATGTGAGTGGTGGAGCACAGCAGCTTCCCATGTGCAGTGAAGGCGGTTCTTGCCTCCCTGCATTGCAGCAGGGAGAGAGGATATGGAATCCGTGCGAGGGTATACTTCCCAATAACCAGCGGGGAGTGTGGGGGAGAGGGGGAATAAATTGTCTATTGTAGAGAAGTAGATACTCGGATAACACTGAACCAGTCCTGGTCAGAATCTCTGCCCTCTAGGCTCACTCCCCCCGCCCTCCTCTTTGATCTGATTTTTGAGGAGTTTACCTCCTGTTCAGACTCCACCCTCACCAATCCCCAACGCCGAACATCCCAAAATGTACAGTTGAGAAAAAAAAGCCGGTGAAAAGCAAAGCGCGCAATTAAAAAAAAACAGGCGGATGTTCTCAGCGCTATTTTTTCTGCAAATCGCCTTTTACAATAGCAGTTTTCTATCAGGTCTCCAAAATGTTCATTCTGGCATATTAGACCAAGCGATATCAGCACTCGTTTCCTCAGAGGTTCTCGGATCTCCTACCAAACACCCACATGCAAGCTGTCGGGTCACATTACCTTGGCTGGTCGGTGGTGGTCCGTCCAACACCACAACGCTCGGATCTCCGGTGGGACAACAGCTCAGGAGGCCATTCTCTGACCCGGAGCTGGCTGCACAGTCAGTACGAGCATGCAAAAGGCCAGCGGTTGAAATGGCGTGGTCTGCGGAAAGGGGAAAGAGAAGAAGCGATCGATCTCGCTGACAAGCACACTCACGACTATTTCTTGTGATGGATAGGTACTGTCGCTGTCTGAAAGCCATAGGCTGCTCTGCTGCAAGTATCGAGGATCCAGCACAACAAAGCTGCCACCCAGAGGGCGAGTTATGAACACCACCCTCAGTGCACTGCACAGATGATTCACGAATAATCCCCACAAAAATAGCAGCTTCCAATTTTGCTCAACTCATTCCTAAATGCAGTTTTACTAATTACTTTAAAAGTACACTCAATGTGAAATAGAATTCTCCCGAGTCAGTATAAAAAAATTCATTGTGGAGATGTTGATTTATTGCTCAATCCTAGTGGCCATTGAGAAGGTGGTGGTGGGCCTTCTTCTTGAACCACTGCAGTCTGGGTGGTGGAAATACTCCCACAGTGCTATTATGTAAGGAGTTCCACGATTTTGACCCAGTGACAATGAAGGAATGGAGATATATGTCCAATTCAGGATGGCGTGTGTCTTGGAGGGGAACTTGGAGGTGATGGTGTTCCCATGCACCTTCTGCCTGCGACCTTCTAAGTGCTGGCGGTTTCGGGTTTGGGAGGTGCTACCAGTGAAGCCTTGGCGAATTGCTGCAGTGCATCTTGTTGATGGTACACTAAAACAATGCAAAATACTGCAAATTTGAAATAAAAACAGAAAATATAGAAACATAGAAAATAGGTGCAGGAATAGGCCATTCGGCCCTTCGAGCCTGCACTGCTATTCAATAAGATCATGGCTGATCACTCCCTCAGTACCCCTTTCCTACTTTCTCTCCATACCCCTTGATCCCCTTAGCTGTAAGGGCCATCTCTAACTCCCTCTTGAATATATCCAATGAACTGGCATCAACAACTCTCTGCGGCAGGGAATTCCACAGGTTAACAACTCTCTGAGTGAAGAAGTTTCTCCTCATCTCAGTCCCAAATGGCCTACCCCTTATCCTAAGACTATGTCCCCTTGTTCTGGACTTCCCCAACATCGGGAACATTCTTCCCGCATCTAACCTGTCCAGTCCCATCAGAATCTTATACGTTTCTATGAGATCCCCTCTCATCCTTCTAAACTCCAGTGAATAAAGGCCCAGTTGATCCAGTCTCTCCTCATATGACAGTCCAGCCATCCCTGGAATCAGTCTGGTGAACCTTCGCTGCACTCCCTCAATAGCAAGAAAGTCCTTCCTCAGATTAGGAGAACAAAACTGAACACAATATTCCAGGTGAGGCCTCACTAAGGCCCTGCAGTAAGACCTCATTGCTTCTATGCTCAAATTCCCTAGCTATGAAGGCCAACATACCATTTGCCTTCTGTACCTGCATGCCAACTTTCAATGACTGATGAACCATGACACCTAGGTCTCGATGCACCTCCCCTTTTCCTAATCTGCCACCATTCAGATAATATTCTGCCTTCGTGTTTTTGCCCCCAAAATGGATAATCTCACATTTATCCACATTATACTGCATCTGCCATGCATTTGCCCACCACCTAACCTGTCTAAGTCACCCTGCAGCCTCTTAGCATCCTCTTCACAGCTCACACCACCACCCAGCTTAATGTCATCTGCAAACTTGGAGATATTACACTCAATTCCTTCATCTAAATCGTTAATGTATATTGTAAAGAGCTGGGGTCCCAGCACTGAGCCCTGCGGCACTCCACTAGTCACTACCTGCCATTCTGAAAAGGACCCTTTAATCCCGACTCTCTGCTTCCTGTCTGCCAACCAGTTCTCTATCCACGTCATTACATTACCCCCAATACCATGCGCTTTGATTTTGCACACCAATCTCTTGTGCGGGACCTTGTCAAAAACCTTTTGAAAGTCCAAATACACCATGTCCACTGGTTCTCCCTTGTCCACTCTGCTAGTTGCATCCTCAAAAAATTCCAGAAGATTCGTCAAGCATGATTTCCCTTTCATAAATCCATGCTGACTTGGACCGATCCTGTCACTGCTTTCCAAATGCACTGCTATTTCATCCTTAATGATTGATTCCAACATTTTCCCCACTACTGATGTCAGGCTAACCGGTCTATAATTACCCGCTTTCTCTCTCCCTCCTTTTTTAAAAAGTGGCATTACATTAGCTACCCTCCAGTCCATAGGAACTGATCCAGAGTCGATAGACTGTTGGAAAATGATCACCAATGCATCCACTATTTTTAGGGCCACTTCCTTAAGTACTCTGGGATGCAGACGATCAGGCCCCGGGGATTTATCGGCCTTCAATCCCATCAATTTCCCTAACACAATTTCCCGCCTAATAAGGATATCCTTCAGTTCCTCCTTCTCACTAGACCCACTGTCCCCGAGTACATTCGGAAGGTTATTTGTGTCTTCCCTCGTGAAGACAGAACCGAAGTATTTGTTCAATTGGTCTGCCATTTCTTTGTTCCCCATTATAAATTCACCTGAATCCAACTGCAAGCGACCTACATTTGTCTTCACTAATCTTTTTCTCTTCACATATTTATAAGGCTGGAAAGATTCAGCACATCAAGCAGCAAATGTGAAAAGAGAAACAGAGTTAACGTTTCAGGTCAAAGACCTTTCATCAGAACTTTCAACAGCAGTTCTGAGGTCACAGAAAATCATTTATATTATATTATACAAATAAATCAATTCTGTTTTAAATGCTACTCTCTTCCAATCATCCCAATATATGCAATATTGGAACATTTCGGAGACAGATACACAGGATGGTACATTTAGAGGTTCATGTTGTGTATCTGTAAAGCATGCACTCCCATGTTCCGCCACCAGGGAGCGCATCCCCTGAAGTCCCAAGGGATCCCAGCAGGGAGCACTGTATATAAGCCACCCCCTAAAGCCGGTTACTCACTCTGGAGTATCTTAATAAAGACTGAGGTCACTGTTACTTTAACCTCCCTGTGTGCAGTCTCATCTGTGTTAGGAACACAACAAATGGTGACGAGAATACAAATCCAACGCAAAGATGCAGCAAACTGTGGGCATCCTGGAGAAGGTATTGGAGGGTGAGGACTGGGAAGCCGATGTCAAAAGGCTAGACCAGTACTTTGTAGCCAACGAGCTGGACAGAGAAGGAAGCGCTGCAAAAAGGAGAGCGGTCCTCCTCACGTTCTGTGAGGCACCGACCTACAGCCTCATGAAGAATCTTCTGGTTCCGGTGAAACCCACAGATAAGTCGTATGAGGAGCTGTGTACACTGGTTCGGGAGCATCTTAACTCGAGTGAGAGCGTGCTGATGGCGAGGTATCGGTTCTACACGAGCCAGCGATCTGAAGGTCAGGAAGTGGCGAGCTACGTCACTGAGCTAAGGCGACTTGCAGGACAATGTGAGATTGATGGCTATCTGGAGCAAATGCTCAGAGACATTTTTGTACTGGGCATTGGCCATGAGACCATCCTACGAAAACTTTTGACTGTAGAGACACTGACCCTCAGTAAGGCCATTGCGAAAGCACAGGCGTTTATGTCCACCAGTGATAACACCAAACAAATCTCTCAGCACACAAGTGCTAGCAATGTTCATAAATTAACTGGAACTGTGTTTGCGAGCAAAAATGTACAGAACCCACGAGTCTGCAACTGCCAGCAGACCTCAGGTGACCCAGGTCAGCGTCCGCAACAAAGGATGTATGAAAGGCAATTAACACCTTGTTGGCGCTGTGGAGACTTCCATTCAGCCTATACATGCCACTTCAAAGAGTATGTTTGCAAGAGCTGTGGAACAATGCGGCACCTCCACCGAGCTTGCAGACGAGCTGCAAGCTCTGCAAAACCTGCTAACCACCACGTGGCAGCGGAATATTGGTCCATGGTGGATCAAACAATTTCGAGCCTCAGAGCGAGGAGACAGATGCTGAAGTACACGGGTGGCATACATTTTTGACGAAATGTCCACCTATAATGCTAAATGTAAAATTGAATGGCTTACCCGTAGCCATGGAACTGGACACTGGTGCTAGCCAATCCATCATGAGTAAAAAGATGTTTGAGAGACTGTGGTGCAATAAGGCACTCAGACCAGCCCTGAGCCCCATCCACACGAAACTGAGAACGTACACCAAAGAGCTTATCACTGTCCTGGGCATCGTCATGGTCAAGATCACCTATGAGAGGTGCATGAACTGCCACTCTGGGTTGTCCCAGGCGATAGCCCCTCACTGCTTGGAAGGAGCTGGCTGGGCAAAATCCGCTGGAACTGGGATGACACCCGAGCGCTATCACATGTCGATGAGGCCTCTTGTGTCCAGGTTCTTAACAAATTTCCTTCCCTTTTTGAGCCAGGCATTGGAAACTTTTCCGGGCGAAGATGCGGATCCACTTGGTCCCAGAGATACGACCCATTCACCACAAGGCGTGAGCGGTACCTCACATGATGAGGGAGAGAGTGGAAATCGAGCTGGACAGGCTGCAATGCGAGGGCATCATCTCCCAGTGGAATTCAGCGAATGGACCAGCCTGATTGTTCCAGTACTCAAAAGCAATGGCACGGTCAGGATTTGCGGCGATTATAAAGTAACTATTAATCTTTTCTCGCTACAGGACCAATACCCGCTACCTAAGGCAGACAACCTATTTGCAACGCTAGCAGGAGTCTTCGAAGGACCTCACCTGCATCAACACGCACAAGGGACTGTTCATCTACAACAGATGCCCGTTTGGAATTCGGTCGGCTGTAGCGATCTTCCAGAGAAACATGGAGAGCCTACTCAAGTCAGTACCACGCACGATGGTTTTTCAGGATGACATATTGGTCACGGGTCGGGACATCGTCGAGCACTTACAAAACCTGGAGGAGGTCCTTCAGTGACTGGATTGCGTAGGGCTGCGGCTGAAGGGGTCAAAGTGCGTCTTCATGGCAACAGAAGTGGAGTTTTTGCGGAGAAAGATCGCGGCGGACGGTATTCGGCCCACAGACGACAAGACAGAGGCTATCAGGAATGTGCCCAGGCCACAGAACGTCACAGATCTGCGGTCGTTCCTGGGACTCCTCAACTATTTTGGTAACTTCCTACCAGGGTTAAGCACCCTCTTAGAGCCCCTACATGTGTTATTGCGTAAAGGTGAGAACTGGGTATGGGGAAAAAATCAAGTAATTGCTTTTAGGAAAGCCAGAAACATTTTATGCTCCAACAAGCTGCTTGTATTATATAACCCGTGTAAAAGACTCATGCTAGCATGTGATGCGTCGTCGTACGGAGTCGGGTGTGTATTACAACAAGCTAACGTTGCGGGGAAGTTGCAACCTGTTGCCTATGCTTCCAAGCGCTTGTCTAAGGTCGAGAGGGCCTATAGCATGATTGAGAAAGAGGCATTAGCGTGTGTGTTCGGGGTAAAGAAAATGCATCAGTACCTGCTTGGCCTCAAATTTGAGCTGGAAACTGATCACAAGCCCCTCATATCCCTGTTCGCTGAAAACAAGGGGATAAATACTAATGCCTCAGCCCGCATACAAAGGTGGGCACTCGCGCTATCAGCGTATAATTATACCATGCGCCACAGGCCAGGCACCGAGAACTGTGCGGATGCTCTCAGTCGGCTACCATTGCCCACCACGGAGGTGGAAATGGCGCAGCCTGAAAACTTGTTGATGGTGGCGCAGCCCGCAGACTTGTTGATGGTCATGGAAGTGTTTGAAAATGATAAATCACCTGTCACGGCCTGCCAGATTAGGACTTGGACCAGCCAAGATCCTCTGCTGTCCCTAGTAAAAAACTGTGTACTGCATTGGAACTGGGCCAGCATCCCCGTTGAAATGCAAGAGCTAATCAAGCCGTTCCAGTAGCGAAAGGACGAGCTGTCCATTCAGGCAGACTGTCTGTTGTGGGGTAACCGCGTAGTGCTACCCAAAAAGGGCAGGGAGACGTTCAACTTGGATCTCCACAGCACACACCTGGGTATAGTTATGATGAAAGCAACAGCCAGATCCCATGTGTGGTGGTCCGGTATCGACTCTGACTTAGAGTCCTGTGTACGGCAATGCCGCGTGTGTGCTCAGTTGAGCAACGCGCCCAGAGAGGCACCACTAAGCTTATGGTCCTGGCCCTCCAGACCATGGTCGAGGATCCATGTCGACTGTGCGGGCCCGTTTCTCGGTAAAATGTTGCTGGTGGTGGTGGATGCTTTTGAAATAGCATCCACCACCATTGAAAGCCTGAGAGCCAAATTTGCCACCCACGGCCTGCCTGACATACTGGTCAGTGACAATGGGCCATGTTTCACCAGTGCCGAATTTAAAGAATTCATGACCCGCAATGGGATCAAACATGTCACCTCGGCCCCGTTTAAGCCAGCCTCCAATGGGCAAACAGAGCGGGCAGTACAAACAATCAAACAGAGCTTCAAATGAGTTACAGAAGGCTCACTGCAAACCCACCTATTCCGAGTACTGCTCAGCTACCACACGAGACCCCACTCGCTCACAGGGGTGCCCCCGGCTGAGCTACTCATGAAAAGGACACTTAAAACCAGACTCTCGCTGGTTCACCCCAACCTGTATGATCAGGTAGAGAGCAGGCGGCAGCAACAAAATGTAAACGATGGTCGCACCACTGTGTCACGGGAAATTGATCTGAATGACCCTGTGTATGTGCTAAACTATGGACATGGTCCCAAGTGGATCGCGGGCACGGTGATAGCTAAAGAAGGGAGTAGGGTGTTTGTAGTCGAACTAGACAATGGACAAATTTGCAAAAAGCACCTGGACCAAACAAGACTGTGGTTCGCAGACTGCCTTGAACAACCCACAGCAGACCATAACACATACCCAAAGGATCAACGACACCATGCCGGACCAGGAAATCAAACCTATCACGCCCAACAGCCCAGCAAGGCCAGGCTCCCCCAGCAGCCCTGCAGGGCCAACAACAAGCCAGCCCAACGAGGGCACAGCCAACATACCAGGACAGACATTTGTACTGAGGCGGTCCACCAGGGAAAGAAAGGCTCCCGACTGCCTCACCTTGTAAATAGTTTTCACTTTGGGGGGGAGTGATGTTGTGTATCTGTAAAGCTTGCACTCCCATGTTCTGCCATCAGGGAGCGCATCCCCTGAAGTCCTAAGGGATCCCAGCATCCCTTGGGAGCACTGTATATAAGCCGGCCCCTAAGGCCTGTTACTCACTCTGGAGTGTCTTAATAAAGACTGAGGTCACTGTTACTTTCACCTCCCTGTGTGCAGTCTCATCTGTGTTAGGAACACAACAGTTCACTCTATGTCGGTTCATGTTATCCATCTTTACCATTTTACCAATCACCTTTTCTGGTCGCCAGTCTCCCTCATAGTATGTGTTTTAAAGCTGGATTTTGCTGCTCTGCTCATGTCTGACTGCTAATTTGGGGGAATCGACGTTGCATTGCTCTGTTACTGCTGCGTTTTGCCTGAGACCCAATATAGAAATGTTAACTCTGGAAAATTATATCAAATTAATTCGTGAGAATAGGAGACAGGGATACAAATTTAAACTAGTGAAATCGTTCCTGATCTATCACCATTATCTTAATGGAACTCGCTACCATAGGGAGTGGTTGAAGCAAATAGTATCAATGCACTTAAGGCGAGGCCAAATAAGCATATGAAGGAGAAGCGAATTGAGGGTTATGCTGATAGGATTAGATGCGGAAAGACGGAAGGAAGAACGGGTGGAGCATAAACTCTGGCATGGACTGATTGGGCCGAATGACCTGTTTCTGTGCTGTATATCATATGTAATCCTATGATATGTGTTGTAGGAAAATAGCATGATGGAAAGTCAATCAAGAAAGTTGTTAGGGAAATACTGATCTAGTTGCAGAACGCAGACAGGATACTGATCTAATTAACAAACTTCCATTGTCGCTACTTCTGAGGTAACGGCTCAAGAATGTGGAGTCAGGTGGGCAAACAAGGTAAATAAGCTAGACGTACTGAATGGATTAAAAGCAAGCCAAGTACCTTAATCTATTGATAGATACGCAACTATAATATAATCAAGGAGAAAGAATGTGAGCCATGCCCTGGGGACCACCCTCAGGAGCACATGGACAGGGACCAAGAAAGGTATAAGAATATAACCATTTCTGTATTCTGCAGAGTGCACCACATCGAGCGGTCGAGAGAGGATCTCCGTGCATATGCTCGAGACATAAAGACCTGATGTTGAATTAAGACCTACCCGACTCGACTCATTAGAAGAACTAGAGGTGGTCTCGGTTGAAAAGCAACTGAGACAGCGCAAGCGCATTTCACCCGGACGAGGTCAGGTCTCTGAAGTGTTATCTCAACAGATGGCATAGTTGGCAGGATTTTCAAACTGACAACCTGCACGGACAGATCATTGGGGGTAAAGTAGTCATTTTTGAATACTTACCAGAGCCTAAATGAGTGTTCGTTAGGTTTGGATGCACTACGGAAATAGGATAAGAGCGGTCGGGGTAGGCAGTCACTCAGGCAGTAAATGGATGCACTTATATTAAGTCATTATGGTAATGCTGACGTGAATGGGATAACGTGGGCAGATGCAGCAGGAGCGGTGAGATCGGGGTGAAGGAGCAGTGAGAGACTGTGGAGAGATGTGATCGGGGCACAGGGGAGGTGAGAGTTCGGGGTCAGGGGCCCAGGGGCAGCGCGGGCCAACCCACACTGCGATATGTGTGCGCACTAGGTCCATGCAGCAGAGCAGGTCTCCTGTTGTCTTGGGTAATCCTTGCCACTGGACCAAGACCTAGCTCTGTCAAGCCCGTGTGTTGGCTAGTGTGCAATGGCCACCACACGTTAAAAAAATCCACGCACAGGCATCTTCCACCCTTGAGGATGTAGTTCAGGTTCTTCATTCGAAACACCTATGAACTCATCCTTTTTTTTGGTGTGGAAGCAAGTCATCCTCATTTCGAGGGACTGCCTATGATGATGATGATAAAGTGGATGCACTTACTTGGGTGCAAAAAGGCACCAGGCACGATAGAGTTAAACCGGCAGAGCAAAGTGGCAGAAAAGGATAAAGATAAGGGGGACAAAAGTCTAACCAAGACCCGAAGAAAAGTGTATGAGAAGACCGTGACTAAAATGAAGAAGTTGGGGTGGGATCTGGACTGGACACCATCCAAACTTAAAGCATTTTGCGATCAGCTAAAGAAAGGTAGCATCACGGGCAATGCTGTCAAAATAATCTTGTGCCAGTGTTATGAATACATCGCCCAGTGTCTGCTGGAGTCCCAACGATAGTCCAGCCAGGCAAAGAGAATGGTGGGGCATCCAGAGCAAGGCTAAGGAAGAAAAGTGTCATGTTTGTACTTTAGGGATCACTAGCCACTAGATGGCGTCACTGTTGGAGCCCATTGGGCTGCAACAAGTATAAAAGGCCAGCCATTTTGTATATTAGTCACTTTGGGCCTTAATAAGGCAGAGCCAAGGTCATACCTCTTGGAGTTAAACAGTACTCAGTCTAACAGTTATTGCATACACAACATTTGGCAACGAGGCAACAAGAACCTTTGCATGCAAAAATGAGCACAATTGGATTGTTGGAGCGATTCTTGGAAGGAGAAGATTGGGCAGACTTTGTGAGCTGTTTGAGCCAGTTCTTCATGGACAACAAAATGGAGGAGGTCGGCGACGCAGATTGGCGCCGGGGCTCACGATTTGCGGTCCAAAAATGTATGGTCTGATAAAGAATCTACTCCTGCCTATGAGTCCAACAGAGAAGACGTATGAAGAATTGTGTACACTGGTACAGGACCATCTTAAGCCAGACGAAGGCATCATCATCTCGAGATACAGATTTCACACGCACGTTCGCTCAAAGGGCCAGAATGCGGCGGAATTCGTTGCCGACCTGAGATGTCTAGCGGGACAGTGTAAGTTCAGGGCTGTGTTGGCAGACATGCTGCGGGACTTCTTTGTAATCGGCATCAACCACGAGGTGATCCTGCATAAACTATTGGCGGTAGAGATGTTGGACTTGAATATGGCCATCACGATCGCTCAGTCATGCATGATGACGAATAGAAGTCTAAAGCAGGTATCAGTGAAAAATCGAAACTCGGCAAGTAATATAAATATGATTGATTTGGCAATCAGCAAAGCGGTACATGGCAGGGCCTACCCGACTGCACACACGAGACCTGTGGCTGCCCAAAGTCCACCAGCGGGAATGCATCCGATTTCTCCGAGTTGGCATTGTGGGGGAAATCACCGGCACCAGCAGTGTCGATTTAAGCAATATAGTTGCAAAGGTTGTCTGAGAGTGGGGCATCTCCAGCGCAAGTGTCCGCAGATGAGCAAGTGTGCTGTGACACACCACGTGGAGGATGATGGTCAGACTAGCGCGGATCCGGATAAGCAATCTGAGATACCAGAGGAGGAAGTGTATGGACTGTACTAGTTCCCAAATAAGAGCAAACCGATAATGATCAACGTGAAATTTAATGGGGTGCCGGTATCGATGGAACTGGACACGGGGGTGAGCAAATCGATAATGAGTCAGAAGGCATTCGACAAGCTGTGGGATACTAAGGCTGTGAGGCCAAGGCTGAGTCCAATCAATGCCAAGTTGCGCATGTACGCCAAAGAACTCATAATGGTGATTGGCAGTGCCACAATTAAAGTGTCGTATGACGGTGCAGTTCATGAGTTACCGCTTTGGATTGTCCCAGGCTATGGCCCAACGCTGTTCGGCAGGAACTGGCTTGAAAAAATTAGATGCAATTGGAACGACATCAAGGCATTGTCTGCGGAGAAAGATACATGTGCCCAAGTACTGAGCAAGTTTCCCTCGCTGTTTGAACCAGGCATCGGCAACTTCACGGGAGCCAAGGTGCAAGTTCGGGCAGTTCCGTATATGATGAGGGAGAAGGTCGAAATCAAACTGGACAGACTCCAGTGTGAAGGGATCATATCACCAGTTGAATTTAATGAATGGGCCAGCTCCATTGTTCCTGTGCTGAAACGTGATGGCACAATCAAAATCTGTGGAGACCAATCAGCAGGGTTTCGAAACAGGATCAGTACCCGTTACTGAAGGCCAATGACTTGTTTGCAACACTAGCTGGGGGGAAGTCGTTCACCAAACTGGACTTGGCGTTGGCCTACATGACACAGGAGCTGGTCGAGACGTCGAAGAAACTTACATGCATTAACAGGCATAAAGGACTGTTTATTTATCACAGGTGCCCTTTTGGAATTCGCTCGGCTGCAGCAATATTTCAGAGGAACATGGAGAGTCTACTGAAGTCTGTTCCCAGACTGATCACAGGTCGTGACTCCAAAGAACATCTGAACAACCTGGAAGAGGTTCTACATCTTCTGGACTGAATGGGACGCTCGAAATGTGTCTTCATAGCACCAGAGGTCGAATCCTTGGGAGGAAAATTGCTGCTGACGGCATCAGGCCCACGGACGCGAAAACCAAGGCCATCAAGAATGCACCCAAGCCGCAGAATGTGACGGAGCTACTTTCGTTCCTGGGTCTACTCAACTACTTCGGTAACTTCCTACCTAAATTGAGCACCTTATTAGAACCACTGCACATGCTGCTAAGAAAAGGCGACAACTGGGTGTGGGATGCATCTCAAGACAGAGCTTTTGAGAAAGCCACTAATCTGCTTTGCTCTAACAAGCTGAGTGTACATTATGACCCATGTAAACGTTTAGTATCGGCCTGTGATGCTTCGTCATATGGAATTGGGTGTGTACTCCAACAAGCTAATGAGTCGGGTAAACTTCAAACAGTCGCGTATGCTTCAGAAAGTTTGTCTAAAGTGGAAAGAGCCTACAGCATGGTAGAGAAAGAAGCACTAGCCTGTGTGTATGGAGTTAAAAAGATGCATCAGTACATGTTTGGTCTTCGGTTTGAACTGGAGACAGATCACAAGCCGCTCATTTCACTGTTCTCTGAAAACAGAGGTATCAATACCAATGCTTCATCTCGCATCCAGAGGTGGGCGCTGACATTATCCGCTCATGATTATGTCATTCACCATAGACCTGGCACCGAGAATTGTGCCGATGCTTTGAGCCATCTGCCGGTGCCCACACTGGAGGTGGAAACGCTACAACCGGTGGACCTTTTGTTAGTTATGGATGCTTTTGAGAGTGAAGGAACCCCCATCAGGCTCAACAAGTTAAGACCTGGACCAGCCAGGACCCGATTTTATCAGTGGTGAAGAGTTGCATCCTCAAAGGTGATTGGTCTGCCATACCCAAGCAAATGTGTGAGGAGACCAAACCTTACATTCATTGCTAAGACGAAATGTCTATTCAGTCGGATTGTATATTTTGGGGCAATCATGTTGTTATGCCCAAGAAAGGGAGAGAGAAATTTGTACGTGAGTCACATAGCACACATCCCGGCATTGTAATGATGAAAGCCATTGCCAGTCTCATATATGGTGGCCGGGAAATGACTCTGAGCTGGAATCATGTATGCATCAGTGCAACACTTGCATGCAGCTCAGCAAAGCACCAGCGGAATCGCCGCTGAGTCTGTGGTCGTGGCCGTCCAAACCATGATCCAGGATCCACATAGACTTTGCAGGTCTCTTCCTGGGAAAGGTGTTTTTATTTGTGGTGGATGCATATTCGAAGTGGATAGAGTGTATAATCATGTCATCCAGCACATCCACAGCTACCATTGAGAATCTCAGTGTCATGTTCGCGACACATGGTCTGCCTGACATCGTTGTTAGCCACAACGGATTGTGCTTCACCAGTCAGGAGTTTTAAGAGTTCATGAAACGCAATGGTATCAAATATGTAAGGTCAGGACCGTTCAAACCTACATTCAATGGGCAAGTGGAACGTGCTGTCCAAATCATAAAGCAGATATGACCCAAGGGTCACTGCAGACCCACCTGTCATGCATACTGCTGAGTTACAGGACAAGACCACACATGCTTACCAGGGTCTCGCCTGCTGAACTAATGATGAAGAGAGGTCTTAAGACCAAGCTATCTATCTCTTGTACACGCTGACTTGAATAATCATGTTGAGTATAGAAGACAAAGTCAGCAAGGGTATCACGATCGCGCAGCTGTGTCACACGATATTCCTGTAAATGATCCTATATATGTTCTGAATTATGGTCAGGGTCCCAAGTGGATCGCTGGTACTGTCATGGCCAAGGAGGGCAACAGAGTATTTATTGTCAAGCTCAAAAATGGACAAACATGCAGGAAACATATGGATCAGACAAAACTGCGGCACACAGACGAACCGGAACAGTCGGAGGAAAAGACAATTGATGACCAACCAAATTACCCCCAGTCATCTAAGGTCTCAGTGGTCATCAGTGAATCGGGACTTTCAATCACTGACATGTTCAATGAAAATGGACTTTCAATCCCTGACATGGCCATTGCCACTCCCACCAGGTCAGCCACCAGCCACCAGTCACAACAGACTCTGAACACTCACCCAAGGTTGGAGTTCAACTGAGACGGTCAACCGGGAGTGTAAAACACCGGACCGTCTCAATTTGCAAAAGACTGTGTTAATATATCAGAGGGGGGTATTGTCATGTATGTACTTTTGGGATCACTGGCCACAAGATGGCGTCACTGTTGGAGGCATTTGGGCTGCACGCACGTGCAACCAGTTATTGCATACACAACAAAAAGGGAATAATATTTAGTGCAGGGGTCCCAGGATGAGTGGAAACATATTTGAATGTTGGGGGAATAATAAAGTATCTAAATTATCATGATGCCACATTAGAATGGATTAAGGCAGTCATATCAAAACAAGTAAAATGAGACCGTACAAAATATGGGATGTGTAGTGAAAGGATTATATGAAAGGTCAGTGTAAATTAAGTCATCTATGAACAATGGCTGTTAGATCTCTTAATTTTCAATGAAATGCGAACTCCGGTTATAGGTTTAACGTAACTTTATTCCAACAGCAGCATACAAGCTTTTGGCTGATTGCCAGTTCCTTTGTCCTTCTGAGACACATGGCAAAACCTGGCTCAATTTAAAGAAATGAACTCGCTTTCATTGACCTTATTGGCTGAATTGATATATTCTTAACCCCTAATTGGCGCGCTGTCAAATGTCCTGAAATATCAAGTTGATTGATGACTTAATGCAATATGCTCACTAGCATGTAGACATGGAGTTGTGTTTTCTCAACTTTGCAGCCTGTCTGCAGCCTGTTTGAATTCTCTATCAATCCCCCCTTTGATTCTTTCACAAACTGAATCATAAAACATCAGGTATCACTGGTTAAACATTCTACAAAATAATTTCATACATGTTAATAGAATTTCCTTCTAAAATTTGTTGATGTGTTTCGCTACATATCCGGACTAGAAGCTTGCACACAAATTTACATCAACCCAAATTCCATCGTGGCCACAATGGAAGTCTGGTTTTGGGAGGTTAATTAACCTCATTCCAATTTAATCAAAATCAATATCTTAATTCAACCAGTAAACAACCTTCCCATAAGCATAACATACCCCCATGCCACATACAGATGGTCTGCTGGGACCTGCAAGGTATCTCACCTGCGGGACAGCAGCTACAGCCGCCTGGTTGCAACAACATTTAATCAACATAAACAAACAATATAAAAGTAAAATAATTACAATGAATAGAATTAAACCTTCCAGCAATGAAGTTCCTATTGAACCTAGCCATTCAGTGGCTCCGCTCCACAAAGTGAATGATGGGGGTTGCTTAAGTTTTTCTACCTGCTTTTGGATATGCTCCGCTAAGTGGGTAATTTCTTCAGAGCTATCTGGGATATATGTGCAACACTCAGTTCCGAGTAGGGCGCAAGTACCTCTCTTTTCAGCCAGAATGTAGTCAAGGGCCAGTCTATTCTGTAGGGCTACTGTGCGGATTGCTACCATTTCTGCATTGATTTTAACTAGCGCCTCTGAAGTATCATTGGCTACCCATTCCACAAATGATGCCATGTTAATGGATTCCCTTGCCAGTTTGGCGGTCCCATACCTGGGGATCAGAATGGCAAAGAACCTCTCTGTTTCTGTGATAGCTCTCTTAGGACGGTGTAAATGTTCCGACAGTGACTTTATATTATACATATATGGCACAATGTAGGCTAAATAGCAGGATCCCATCCAATTCTGGGGCAGCCAAGGGTAGGCCTTGTGGCTACACACTCAATAGGTGCCATTATAGGCAATGAATGTTAGCTGTTTCTTTGTCAGCAACACTCCAGGGCCTGTCCAGGCTTTTCCATCTGTTTTATTCAGAATTCCTGTTACGTTAAGAATTCCCACATCGGCACAGTTTGGACAGTTCCGTGGCTTGATTACATTATAATTCCGGGAGCAGTTACTATACCTCATATTTTGGCCTCCTTTGATGTTTCTAATCAGACAGATCGATTCCCCCAGTCTTCCTATCACCGTTGTATTAGTGATAACAAAAAATGGGGGCCGTTTGGAATTATTGTAGCATGGTTGGTACCCCCGTTCAAAGGTAGTCAGATTGTAACCTGCTGACTTCCATTTACGTGCCCAGTTTTCCGTATCCTGAAACGCATTGCCTGATTAATTATCCACTCAGCATTTCCGAGATATTCAAGGGAACTGGCCTCAAGGGAATCCCTCCCTTTGAGTGATTAGGAATATGCGCACACATCCAACAACTAGAAATGTTACTTTGTTTGGCATAAATGTATGACATATGTAAAAAGGTATTTACATGTAATTCCCTTGGTACTCTACTATTTCCCTTTGGTGCAGAGGGTCGGCTAGTAAGAAGTAGGCAAATGCCTAGAATAACTGTAGTCAGTAATACAGTAAATGTATACATTTTGGCAAAAAATAATTGTCCTTATCAGATTTCAGCTTCAGTTACGGGTGCTCGTTTAATGTGTGAGGCGTGGATCCAGGCTTTCTTTCCTTGGACTTTAACAGCTGCCTGGGTGGTCAATAACACTTGGTAAGGTTCCTCCCACTTGGCACCCAAAGGTTCTTTATGCAATTTTTTCACATAGACCCAGACTCCCGGGATGATGTCGTGTCCTCCTTCGGGTGGATTACCCCAAGCTGCCGATACCTGTTGGGAGCCAGAACTAATAGCATTGGTTAGGTCCTGACAGTATGATAACAAAGTGTCACTCATTAAGTGAACATCAGCTTTCCGCAAATCGATAGTTCCTGCAGCGACATGGGTCTTCTTGTTCTAATTTCAAATGGGCTTAGACCTGTAGTTCTGTTTGGGGTTGCCCTAATGCTACATAGCACTATTGGTAGTGCCTGGGGCCATGGTATTCCTTCTTGGTGATATTTCGCAAGCCGTTGTTTCAGAGTTCGATTCATTCTCTCTACTTGTCCTGATGATTGTGGATGATAAGGACAGTGTAAATCCCACATAATGTTCAGTAACCTACAGACTTCTTGGCAGACAGCACCTGTGAAGTGTGTTCCCTGATCTGAGTCAATGCTACGCGGGACTTCCCATCGGGGAATGTAATCCTTACACAAGACCTTTGCAGTGTGATTGGCTGTAGCTCTTTTAGTTGGGACTGCTTCTACCCATCTAGAGAATCTGTCGACCATGACAAGAATGTTAGTGTATCCTTGGCATGAAGGAAGAGATATATAATCAACCTGCAGATGCTGGAATGGTCCGACAGGGGCAGGGGGCCTCAGTTGGGGCATTACCATGATGGGTCCAGAATTATTTTTCTGGCAGACCACACAACGGTCTGCTACCAGCTGGGCATGTTTTTTAAATCCCCGACCCCACCAGCTTTTCTGGAACTGTGCCGTCATCTGTTGTGAGGCCAAGTGTCCCCACGAGTGGATGTGTTGGGCTAAAAAAGGCATAAGCGCTTGTGGCGCGACTGGCTTGTCGGTAACTCTTTATCTCCAGACACCATCTTCACATAGCTTAATTCCTGCTTCAATCCATGTCCATTTTTCCTCTCGGGAGCACTCGCCTTGCATTATTTGAAGGTCTCGTGTCAGAGTCCTGAGTGCTTTCAATCTGCACATCTGTGTTGGTTCTTCTGGGGGAGCGCCTTGTGAGGCAGCATCTTTAGCTGCCTGGTCGGCTCGGGTATTTTCCTGTGCTTCCGTGGTATTTTCCTTGGTAAGGGCCTTACACTTCAGGATGGACACTTCCTGAGGTAATTGTATGGCCTCTAGTAAGTCTCGGACTTCTTTTCCATTTCGGATAGGTGTACCAGCAGCAGTGAGGAATCCTCTTTTCCGCCATAACAGACCAAAGTCGTGAGTGACTCAAAAAGCATAACGCGAATCTGTGTAGACATTAGCTGTCTGTCCGTCTGCTATTCGACATGCTTCTGACAGGGCCCATAACTCGGCCTGTTGTGCTGATGTTCCTGAAGGTAAACATCCTTTTGCCACTACCTCATATAAGGTTGTAACTGCCCATCCTGCTTTTCTGGTACCATTGTCAACAAAGGAGGAACCATCTGTAAACAGGATGAGGTCTGGGTTGTGTAGAGGCTCCTCTGCTGCTAAGGCTGCTTCTTCTGTTTCTTTTAAAATCTCCACGCAGTCATGCTCTTCACATTCTCCCCCCTCTTGCTCCCTCGATTCTGACATCGGGAGCATAGTTGCGGGATTAACCGGGCTGGCCCGGACGATATGGAGATTAGGAGCTTCCAAAACTGCTGTCCAGCGGGCCCATCTAGCTGCCATCACTTGAGACATTCTATTCATAGACAGCAAAGCGTGTACGGTGTGGGGACACTTGCCAATCAGCTTTTGGTCGAGGACTGGACCCGCAGTGATCATTACTGCTCGACATGTAGCTTCCATGGCCCTTAGGCAACTTCCCCATCCGAGGGCTACCGCATCCAGTTTTGCCGAATAATAGCCAATAGGTCTTTGCCGATCCCCATGTTCTTGTGTCAGTATAGCTGTCATGTATCCTTCTTTCTCATGGACAAACAGGTAAATGGCTTCCCACTGTCGGGGATTCCCAGAGCCGGTGCCGAACACAAAGCCTTTTTCAAACTCAGGAAGGCCTCTTGCTGTTCCTTAGTGAGGGTGATGGCTTCTTTCGAGGCACGTTTCCCCTGTAAGATATCATTCAATGCTGAGCATGCTGTGTGAAGGAGGCAATCCAATTTCTGTTAAAGTTACACAATCCCAAAAAGGATCTTAGTTCCTGAATAGTGGTGGGTTTTTTAGCAGCCCGAATGGCTGCAGTTCTATCCTGGGTAAGTTCTCTCTTTCCTTGTGAAATCTTTTATCCCAGGTATACAACTTCTTCTTGGGATATTTGTGCTTTGTCAATGCTGGCTTTATGTCCTTTCAGCCAAAGGTTGTCCAGCAAAGTTCATAAATCTTGTTCATGCTGTTCCTCCGTGTTTGAAGCTAGCAGGATATTGTCTACATATTGGATGACTGTGGATGACAGGGGAGGTAATTCTTGCAAATGGCTTTGTAAAGCCATGTGGAATACCGTAGGGCTGTTGTGCAAACCTTGCGGTAACCGGGTCCAAGTATACTGTTGTCCTTGGACCGTGAAAGCAAACCACTGTCGAACCTCCGGTGCCAGAGGCACCGACCAAAATCCGTTGGCCATATCTATAACCGAGAAATATTTATGTTCCGGTTTGAGGGCATTAAAAATGGTGGAGGGACCAGAGGAGCTTTTTGATCAATACACGGGTTAGATTTCCTATGATCGACAGTCAAACGCCAAGTTTCATTAGATTTCTGTACCGGCCACACGGGGCTATTGGAGGAGCTATGCATTTTAATAAGCACCCCTTGTTTCTCCAATTGCTGAATAACCGGTAAGATTCCCGCGATGGCAGTTGGACTGATGGGATACTGTTTAGTGCATGGAGGCTTGGTCCCGGTAAATGACGCAGGCTCCATCTGGAGTAGGCCACAATCGCTCTTATCTTTAGCCCATATCGGGTGTTCCTTCAATTTTTCTTTCTTCAAAGTTCTAATTGACCATGTCACCCGACCATCCTCGAAATGCAACGATGAATCTACTTGGATTAGAACGTCTATTCCCAAAAGGGGTTGATCTACTGGGCCTATCCAGACCGGCATGGTTAGGTCACGTGGACCCAGCCCTATAAGTACCGGTGTTGTCCTTTTAATTTCCATTTTATGGCCCCCAACTCCATAGGCTGTACGTGCCCTACCACCCAACAGCAAAAAGTCTCCATATTGTAGGGGTAAGCATGTTAATTCCGCCCCTGTGTCTAAAAGACAGTCCACATCCTTATTGCCCACCCTCACAGTTATATATAGCCCATCTCCCCTTTGTTGTATTAGTGCGAGAAGCGGGGCCAGGGCGGACTCTAATCGTTTTTTGCTATCCCAAGTAACTCCTTCTGTTGTTGTATTGTCTGTCGCTTAAATGCTTCTATGAAGTCGTTATCTTGTGACAAGCCTGGTTTGTTGGCTGAATTGTATCCCTGGCTGCGTCCTCTTCCCCGGCCGTGAACTTGATGTTCCACCCTGCACATCTTGGCCCAGTGACCTTCTTTCCCACAATAATGACATTTTCCGGGTAATTTTCCGAATGACTGTTTATCGGAATCCTGGGATTTCCATCCCAAAGCCTGCACAGCTCGGACTTTAGCTCCCATATCCCTGTCTAATTGGTTACATCGATCCACCAATGCTGCAAAGGTAGTTCCTCTACCTTCCCAGTCCGGTAACACTACCTTAAGCATTTTGGACATTTCTGGCTTTAGACCTGCCACGAAAGCTGCTTTCAGGGGGCCAAACACTTGTTCATCCATTTCCTCATCCGTATTATTCATACCTGAATGTTCTAGCCACGTGCATCTGAACCGCTCGTCATACTCCAGGACCTCCTCTGTTCCTTTCTGTTGGCAGGCTGCAATTTTTCCCGAGTCTGTCTTAGCTGGACTGAAGTCTTGCAGCCAGTGTTTAATCGCCTCCCATCCTGCGTTTAATTCTTGCTCATTCTGCCCCAAAGCTTCTTCTACCTTGTCGTGCAATTTTCTTCCCTGTGTTTTTGGCACTATTATGGTCAAAATTTGCACTCCGTCCCAGGGATGAAGTTGATATATATTTCTTAAGCGGTCCAATTGGTCCCACGTTTTCACTCCCCCTTTCTTTGGATTGGGCAACTCCTTGGACCATTTATCAATTTTCTCTGGGTCTGCCGGATCATGAAATAAGTATTCTGCATACACCCTTTTCTTAGTTTTTTTGGTTCCGCTCTCATCCGCAGTCTCTTCTGATTTGACTACAACTCGTCTTTTTTTAAACGGGGCAAAGCGCACCCCTAATTCTTCATCCTCCGACCCTGTATCGTTGGAGGATTCAGAATCCGTTTCTATTTCTTGGTCGTGTCTTCGGGTTTGCGCTTTTAATTTATTCAAACATGGGTACCCTGGGAATTGACCGATACATTTTCCTTTTCCTATTACTGTCTCTTGACCTAATGATTTTTTCCATTCTTTAATTTCACCTTTAAGATCTTTAACTTCAGCTTCCGACTTTTCAAGTTCAAGCTTTTTCTGACTCAGCTGTTCACAAACCGCTTGCAATTGGTCCTTTGTACTGGTCAGGCCCCTATCATGTTGGGAACGCGTTATTATTTCATTCCGCTGTCGAATCTGTCCCATAACAGCTAGGGACCATCTGGTTCGTTCTTTATTTTTCATACGGGTCGCTTTTCCCCAGACCCTTTTGATCTCGTCCAAGGACCATTGTCCTTTGGAGGTACCGTATTTTGGTTCGATCTTAATACAGGTTTTAGATAAGTCGAATTGTTGCTCTATGTATTCTTTCAACTGTTCGAGGATTTCATCTATTGAAACCTCAGGTGTTGCTCGCCCGCCTTTAACAGTTGTAGGCAATTCTTTGCTCTTATCTTCTGCTGCCATATTACTAATTTCTTTACTGGAGTCTCGAGTCGTAGGCTTTCCAGCCGAATCAGTGGGTCGGTGATGAATTAAGTAACACACCGCCGAAGTTTAGACGTCTATGGGATCTCGAGCCGATCACCAACCGGAGGGTTCGCAAACCGGAGGCTTTCGGAATCGCCTAGAAGGGGAGGTGAATTTAGACAATTGACCGAGGACTTTTATAAAGAGGAGTCCTTACCTCAGTATGTAGGTCTGATGTCCAAAATTCAGTTTCTTCCCTCAGCGATCCTGTTCGTGACGCCAAAATTGTTCGATCTCTTAATTTTCAATGAAATGCAAACTCCGGTTGTAGGTTGAACATAACTTTATTCCAACAGCAGCATACAAGCTTTTGGCTGATTGCCAGTTCCTTTGTCCTTCTGTTTTTACATGGCTGTTTTTATACCTAGCTCAATTTACAGAAATGAACTCGCCTTCTTTGACCTTATTGGCTCAATTGATATATTTTTAACCCCTAATTGGCTCGCTGCCAAAAGGTCCTGAAATGTCAAGTTGATTGATGACTTAATGCAATGTGCTCACTCGCACGTAGACATGGAGTCTGTGTTTTCTCAACTTTGCAACCTGTCTGCAGCCTGTTTGAATTCTCTATCAATGGATCTGAAACAAGCTTGGGCTCTATTGGGAGTAAAACAGAAGCTTCACATCCCATATCACCCACAGTGCTCTGGGGTAGTGGAAAGAACGAACTGGATGCTTAATACGGCAATGGCAAAGGCAATAACAGAAACAGGGAAGGGCTGCGCTATGGAACTGTGTAAACAATTATAAATACAGAAAATGCTGGAAATCTCAGTGGGTCAGGCAGCATCTGTGGAGACAAAGCAAAGTTAACGTTTCGGGTCAATAAACAATTACATGGGTTGCGAAAGGAAGTAAAAGACCAGCAGATAATACGGGACCTAGAAAGCCAGAACACCGGGACAGATATCGAGGTACCAGAGGTAGGAAGTCAGGTAATGGTAAAAATCCTACCCGCCTATGTGGTGTTAGATGGCAGGGATCATACGAGGTAATAAGACTAGTGATACATGCGCCTGTGTAGAAAGGCATGGAAAAAAGCGATGGAAACATTGGTCTCAGGTTAAACCTTATGACTCACCTTCTGCTTCTACCAGCAGAAATGCAAACAGCAGCTCGCTTAACTATTTTGTTTCAGAAAGATCCATGGCGCAATGGCGGCCTGGTGAATGATGCGACAGTAACCTTAGCAATTAACGGTTGAATAATATCATCAGATTTGCGTGTGTTTTGATATCCACAGGATGATCGTCTTGAAGATATTAATACTCATCGTAACCCATGGGATGCTCCGCGGAGAGGCAGATGTTAAATGCACCAACACGGACACAGACAGTTACCCGATACTGGTATACTCCGTAACGAAACAAGTGCCGTGTAAGCAAGGGTATTTGAATGTAACCAAGGGGAAGCAGATATGTGTGGGTTGCACTTCATTTACCCTGACTTTTAGTTGGGCCATGGGGGAAAATATGGAAAACCAGCTGTATTCTAATGTACCATATCGAATGGTGCAGGCAGTAATAAACCTGACCAAGCTTTATTTGGTGCCCAGACCACATACAAAATATAAATAAGGCTATGAAGAAGCGAGTTCTATTAGAAGCAAGGAAGAAACAAGGGGAGATCAATGGTTAAGAGGGGGATTACAAACAATGCCCTAACAGGATACAACACTGGGGTCTCTACTGTTAATTCTTTTGATGTTGCCGAGGTCCAGTATAATCTCGATGACCTAAGGGCCAGGTTGTGAGGCTTATGGACACAGAGTAGTGAGATACAACAGAGTGCAGCTCAGATAGGAGAAGGGGTAAGCTATTTAGGACAGAGATAAGGAGAAACTTCTTCACTCAGAGAGTTGTTAACCTGTGGAATTCCCTGCCGCAGAGAGTTGGATATATTCAAGAGGGAGTTAGATATGGCCCAATGGCTAAAGGGATCAAGGGGTACAGAGAGAAAGCCTGAAAAAGTTACTGAGGTGAATGATCAGCCATGATCTTATTGAATGGTGGTGCAGGCTCGAAGGGCCGAATGGCCTACTCCTGCACCTATTTTCTATGTTTCTATTATTAGGAGACCAGATGATAGTTTTAGAGGCACACGCCCGGGCCATAAATCAAGTAACTGAGCAATTACTAAATGCCTCAGTCCGACAAGGCCGCACTCCAACATGTAACATGTGTGCAACATGGTTAGTAGAGGATATCAGGAATAACCTGAGACAGATTAACCATGGAGAAGTACCAAATTGAATATCAAATTGAAACCTCACGGACAGGGGGAATCAGGAAGACAGCAAGAACCAAACGGAAGCTTGCACCTTGCGGGCCACGACCAAGGTATATAATATAAAAGAGGCATGCAATCACCCGCAAGCGGAGTACTGGGGATAGTACTAGCAGTACCCCAGTTAGATGGACAGAAGCCAGCCCCTCCGTGGGCCGTGGAAAACGATGAGAGTGGTACGGGACGAATTCCTGATACGGCACTTCCAATCTCACCAGTATGCTACAATCGTGAGCAATGAGACAGTGGGAGTGGATTTAAGTTGTTGTCACACTTGTGGTACCACGGTTGTCTGTCCACACCCGGTCGGTACGGAAAATAAGGATAAATACGGATTTGCCCAGGCGATAAACAGTACTCCCAAGATCCGGGAATTGACATACCATGAAACCCTTGTTGCACCTTGCGATGAGGGAGAATATTGTGTGTCCACAATCGAAACTGCCTTCATGAACAATATTGCAATATGCGTGATTGAAAACTCAAGCTTTTGCTTTATCCACAGTTTCCCACAGTCATTGTCAGACAGCACATTGTCCACATATGGAAGGCATACATACTGGCGGCGGACTGGGCGATGTGAGCCGGTTCATAGCCCCAACGATGGCGCCAATTCCACATCTGAAGGAACACCTGAAGAATCGGGCTCAGACTATTGTTAACCACTACCACATCATTAAAGAAGAAAGTAAGGAATTGAAGAAGACCGGAGAAGACCTCCGAGACAGCACGTGGTGGGAAGATATTTGGAATTTTGGACTTGACATTAACATTCACCCATGGATTTGAATTGCCTCCCACATATTAGTGGTGGTACAAAGTGTACTGGTAATAATATTGCTAATTGATTGCCGTATGAGATGTGGAAAGCGGGAAGCACAGACATTAGCCAGATTAGATGTCAGATGAGTGAGGAGTATGACACATTGCTGGGGAAAATTGAAGAGAAGTATGCAGACTTAGGAAAAATCAGGAAAAAAAAAGGAGGAAGAAGAGACGGGGAAACCAGGAACAGGTATAAGTAGCATGACCCCTTTATTACCCTACGGACTGCATGTCTGGCCAGTATAGCGAGTGCCCGGATGGAGAGTAACAGAGCCATGTTGGGTGTAGATAGGTTGGCCATCTTGGGTCAGGCTGACCAACGGCCAAAAGGGGGGATTGTTGTAGGAAAATAGCTTGATGGAAATTCAATCAAGAAAGTTGTTCAGGAAATACTGATCTAGTTGTAGAACACAGACAGGATACTGATCTAATTAACAAACTACCATTGTCGCTATTTCTGAGGTAATGGCTCAAGAATGTGGAGTCAGGTGGGCAATCAAGGTAAATAAGCTAGACGTACTGAATGGATTAAAAGCAAGCCAAGTACCTTCGACTATCGATAGATACGCAACTATAATATAATCAAGGAGAAAGAATGTGAGCCATGCCCTGGGGACCACCCTCAGGAGCACATGGACAGGGACCAAGAAAGGTATAAGAATGTAACCATTTCTAGATTCTGCAGAGTGCTCCACATCAAGCAGTAGAGAGAGGTTCTCCGTGCATATGCTCGAGACATAAAGACCTGATGTTGAATTAAGACCTACCCGACTCGACTCATTAGAAGAACCAGAGGTGGTCTCGGTTGAAAAGCAACTGAGACAGCGTGGGCGCATTTCACCCGGACGAGGTCCGGGCTCTGAAGTGCTACCTCAACAGATGGATCAAAGGTAGGCAAATGGAGTTGTGGCACAGATCAACCATGATCTAATTCAATGGTGGAACAGGCTCGAGGGGTTGAATGGTCTACTCTTGTTCCAATGTTCCGATGTAAAGAAAGAACTTCTGGGTAGCATAGTGGAGATGAAGATCCAACAATTACTCAAGAAACAATTGAATGCCACAATGGATGGACAATAACATAGAAACATAGAAAATAGGTGCAGGAGTAGGCCATTCGGCCCTTCGAGCCTGCACCACCATTCAATAAGATCATGGCTGAAAGAAAGACTTGCAGTTATATAGCACCTTTCACAACCTCCCAAAGCACTTTACAGCCAATTAAGGATTTTTTGAAGTGTAGTCACTGTTGTAATGTAGGAAACGCGACAACCAATTGTGCACAGCAAGCTCCCACAAATAACAATCTGATAATGACCAGATAATCTGTTTTTTTTTCCAAAGGCAAAATACCGTGGATGCTGGAAGTCTGAAATAAAAACAGAAAATGCTGGAAATACTCAGCAGGTCAGGCAGCATCTGTGGAGAGAGAAACACCTTTTTTTGTTATGTTGATTGAGGGATAAATGTTGGCTAGGACACCGGAGATAACTCCCCTACTCTTCTTCTAAATAGTGCCATGGGATCTGTTGCATCCACCTGAGAGAGCAGAAAGGGCCTTGGTTTAATATCTCATCTGAAAGACAGCACCTTCACCACTGCAGCACTCCCTTAACTCTGCATTGGAGTGGAGTGCCAGTCTAGACTTTTGTGCTGTGTCAGCTGTGGCTCAGTGGGTAGCACACTCGCCTCTGAGTCAGAAGGTCAACTCCAGGGAATTGAGCATATAAAACTAGGCTGACATTCCAGTGCAGTGCTGAGGGAGCGCTGCACTGTCAGAAGTGCCGTCTTTTGAATGCAACGTTAAACTGAGGCCCCATCTGCTATCTCAGGTGGGCGTAAAAGATCCCATGGCACTGTTTTGAAGAAGAGCAGGGGAGTTATCCCCAATGTCCTGGCCAATATTTATCCCTCAATCAACATAACAAACAGATGATCTGGCCATTATCACATTGCTGTTTGTGGGAGCTTGCTGAGTGCTAATTGACTGCTGCATTTCCCACAATACAACAGTGACTACACTTCAAAAAGTACTTCATTGGCTGTAAAGCACTTTGGGATAGAAACATAGAAACATAGAAATTAGGTGCAGGAGCAGGCCATTCAGCCCTTCGAGCCTGCAGCAGCATTCAATATCATCATGGCTGATCATGCAACTTCAGTACCCCATTCCTGCTTGCTCTCCATACCCGTTGATGCCTTTAGCCGCAAGGGCCACATCTAACTTCCTTTTGAATAACGAACTGGCCTCAACAACTTTCTGTGGTAGAGAATTCCACAGGTTCACAATTCTCTGAGTAAAGAAGTTTCTCCTCATCTCGGTCCTAACTGGCTTACCCCTTATCCTTAGACTGTGACCCCTGGTTCTGGACTTCCCTAACATCGGGAACATTCTTCCTGAATCTAACCTGTCCAATCCCGTCAGAATTTTATATGTTTCTATGAGATCCCCTCTCATTCTTCTAAATTCCAGTGAATATAAGCCTAGTCGATCCAGTCTTTCTTCATGTCAGTCCTGCCATCCCGGGAATCAGTCTGGTGAGCCTTCACTGCACTCCCTCAATAGCAAGAATGTGCTTCCTCAGATTAGGAAACTAAAACTGTACACAATATTCAAGGTGTGGCCCCACCAAGGCCTGTACAACCTCAGTAAGACCTCCCTGCTCGGTTACTTAAATCCTCTCACTATGAAGGCCAACATGCCATTTGCCTTCTTCACTGCCTGCTGTACCTGCATGCCAACTTCCAATATCTAATGAACCATGACACCCGGGTCTCATTGCATCTCCCCTTTTCCTAATCTGTCACCATTTAGATAATATTCTGCCTCCCTGTTTTTGCCATCAAAGTGGACAACCTCACATTTATCCACATTATACTGCATCTGCCATGCAGTTGCCCACTCACCTAACCTATCCAAGTCATTCTACAGCCTCTTAGCATCCTCTTCACAGCTCACACTGCCACCCAGCTTAGTGTCATCTGCAAAATTGGAGATATTACATTCAGATCCTTCGTACAAATCATTAATGTACATTGTAAATAGCTAGGGGCCCAGCACTGAACCTTGCGGTACCCCACTAGTCACTACCTGCCATTCCGAAAAGGAACCGCTTATTCCTACTCTTTGCTTCCTGTCTGCCAACCAGTCAATACATTACCCCAATACCATGTGTTTTAATTTTTGCACACTAATCTCTTGTGTGGGACCTTGTCAAAAGCCTTTTGAAAATCCAAATACACCACATCCACTGATTCTCACTTGTCCACTCTGCTAGTTACAGCCTCAAAAAATTCTAGACGATTTTTCAAGTATGAGTTCCCTTTCATAAATCCATGCTGATTTGGACCGATCCTGTCACTGCTTTCCAACTGCGCTGCTATTACGTCTTTAAGAATTGATTCCAACATTTTCCCCACTACTGATGTCAGGCTAACCGCTCTATAAGTCCCTGTTTTCTCTCTCCCTCCGTTTTTAAAAAGTGGGGTTACATTAGCTACCATCCAATCCATAGGAACTGATCCAGAGTCGATAGACTGCTGGAAAATGATCACCAATGCATCCACTATTTCTAGGGCCACTTCCTTAAGTACTCTGGGATGCAAACTATCAGGCCCTGGGAATTTTTCGGCCTTCAATCCCATCAATTTCTCTAACACAATTTCTTGACTAATAAGAATTTCCTTCAGTTCCTCCTTCTCGCTAGACTCTCAGTCCCCTAGTATTTCCGGAAGGTTTTTTGTGTCTTCCTTAGTGAAGACAGAACCAAAGTATTTGTTCAATTGGTCTTCCATTTCTTTGTTCCCCATTATAAATTCACCTGATTCTGACTGCAAGGGACCTACATTTGTCTTCACTAATCGTTTTCTCTTCACATATCTATAGAAGCTTTTGCAGTCAGTTTTTATGTTCCCTGCAAGCTTACTCTCATACTTTATTTTCCCCCTCCTAATTGAACCCTTTGTCCTCCTCTGCTGAATTCTAAATTTCTCCCAGTCCTCAGGTTTGCTGCTTTTTCTGGCCAATTTATATGTCTCTTCTTTGGATTTAACACTATCCCTAATTTCCCTTGTTAGCCACGGTTGAGCCACCATCCCCGTTTTATTTTTACACCAGACAGGGATGTACAATTGTTGACGTTCATCCATGTGATCTTTAAATGCCTGTCATTGCTTATCCACCATCAACCTTTTAAGTATCAGTTGCCAGTCTATCCTAGCCAATTCATGTCTCATACCCCATCAAAATTACCTTTCTTTAAGTTCAGGATCCTAGTCTCTGAATTAACTGTGTCACTCTCCATCTTAATGAAGAATTCTACCATATTATGGTCACTCTTCCCTTAGGGGCCTCACACAACAAGATTGCCAATTAATCCTCTCATATTGCACAAGACCTAGTCTAGGATGGCCTGCTCTCTAGTTGGTTCCTCGACATATTGGTCCAGAAAACCATCCCTTATACACTCCAGGAAATCCTCCTCCACCGTATTGCTACCAGTTTGGTTAGCCCAATCAATATGTAGATTAAAGTCACCCATGATAACAGCTGTACCTTTATTGCATGCATCCCTAATTTCCTGTTTGATGCCATCCCCAACCTCATTAACACTGTTTGGTGGTCTGTACACAAATCCCACTAGCGTTTTCTGCCCTTTGGTGTTCCGCACTTCTACCCATACAGATTCCATATCATCCAAGCTAATGTCCTTCCTTACTATTGTGTTAATCTCCTCTTTAACCAGCAATGCTACCCCACCTCCTTTTCCTTTCTGTCTATCCTTCCTGAATATTGAATACCCCTGGATGTTGAGTTCCCAGCCTTGGTCACCCTGGAGCCAGGTCTCCGTAATCCCAATTACATCATATCCATCAACAGCTATCTGCGCAGTTAATTCATCCACCTTATTACGAATGCTCCTCACATGGAGACGTCTGGTGGTCGTGAAAGGCGCTATATAAATGCAAGTCTTTCTTTCTTTCTTTAAGTCTCTGGAGTGGGACTTCAAACCCATAACCATCTGACTCAGAGGCAAGAGTGCTCCCTACTGAGCCATGGTTCTTCCACTTTGGCTAAACTATTGCATACAGTTTTCACAGGAAGGATATAAAATTATGGAATGATGCCAGGGATGATGAGTTACAGTTATGAGGAGACTTGGGAAATTAAGGTTTTTTTATTAGTTAATGAAGGTTAAGGGGTGAGCTGATGGAGGTTTTCAAGATTATGGAGTGTTATAAGATATTAAGCAATAGGTTATTTCCATGAATAGGCAAGCTGGTAACAAGAGGGCACAGCAAAAATTTAAGACAATTACAAAAAGAATTTGAGTGAGGTTGGGAAAAAAATTCTTTACACAGCGGTTAGTTAGAATGTGGAATTCTTTGCCATGAACCCATGGTTGAACCACAGTTGATAAGAACTTTAAAAGGGACTTTAAAGGGGAGTTACATAATTGCTTGAAAAAGAGTAATATTAAAGGGAATGGGAATCCAGTAGGAAAGTGGGATTAGACTATGTGGCTCATATAGAGAAAAACATAGATACAGACTTGATGGGTCAAATGGTCTGGTTCTGTGTTGTAAAGTTTGATGGTTCTTAAATTCTTTAATCGGACCTAGATTATGCTACTATTGTATATCTGACAGCATTTTCCAAAATTAATTATTTTTGCACTCTGATAAATGTATACAAATTCTGGAAAATCAGTTATCCACTGCATCATCACTGCTCTGATGTACAATCCACTGCATTTTTCATGCAAAATTGTATGGCCAGTGACTGTATGACTAATAATTCTGCAGTACCCGAGGACCCATATTGTACCATGGAAGGGTATACTGCTTGTAGAATGAAAGAGATGCCAAACTTCTCTTTTATTAAAACAAAGTCTCTATTCTGGATATCCATATCCACAGTTCAATTGGGTGCATGTCATTATTAAGGAGATTCTTTGTGGCCGGCATGAGAATTGCAGTTTCACTGGTTAAGGGTCAATTTTCATTATATTGTAGTTAAAACATCTTTTTTGGTGTCCTGCTCTTTTAGTTCTCGGTGAACTGTTGTTAAATTTTCAAATCAATCTAAAAAGCATGGTACAGAGTTACGATTTAAACACCACCAGTCTAGCTGGTAATTCAGATTTTTGGGGGACTTTTATAAACAAATTTAGCTTCTGGATTGTGAGTTTTGCATATGTAGATTCCTAACATAACTGGTGTGATTTTAAATAATGATGTTTCTTCACACATATGAAAAAAAATTCTCAGATTTGTGACTGAGGTATTTTGTTTATTCTAGTCTTGTGTTTTTCCTTCATAGACTTTTGGCAGATCAATAAATTGTAGAGAGCATGCAGTCAATGATCGTTCAGTAATACAGGCAGAACCTCCCTTATCCAGAACTCCCTTATCTGGAAGCATCCTTCGTCCAGAACTATTTCGGGCCACTGGGTGGCGTATGCGCAGAACTCTGACATGAACAAATTGAAAACCTTCCTCGCTACCGACTCCCGCATTCGCTGGCCTGACCCCATGATTCACCGCGCCCCCTCCCCCCACCATGATCTGTCTGCCGCACTCCTAGTCCCAAGCCAGCCAATCCCGATATCCCCTTGCTCACTACCTGTACCATCCAATTTAACGTGACCACCCCTCATCCGGAAAAATCCCTTATCCAGAACAGGCCAGATCCCGAGGATTCTGGATAAGGGAGGTTCAACCTGTAATTCAAAAACATTTTGATCAGTGTAAAGTCTACCATTTCATCAAAATTGAGGTAAATAAAAAACAAATGTTATTTATGTCTATATTAACCTATTTTAATACTTGGCAGCAATGATATGGAAATAAAAGTCATATTTCCATACTTACAATATCACAAATGAATGAGTGACACCACCAATTAACTTACTTTGATTTCCCAACTCCAGAAAACAAAGGAAACTTAAAATCATTGGAAATTATTTTGTTTTAGTGCAACAAATAAGTTTATTAATTTATTAAATGTGCTGTGTGATATGACTTGTATTGACACCTGTGAAGATGACCAAAACTTACCCGTCATTTCCTTTTTGGGAATGAGGTCATGTCGCACAGATTTTCATGAAGTATCCATTAAACCTTGGAGAATTTTTTTTGTTAAAAACAGTGATACATTACACTGTTTTGCTAGCTTGGCTGTAAGTAATTATTAATACAAATCAACAATTACAACTTCCATTTTGGTGTTTGAATTTTAAAAAGTCAACAAAATTGTAGATTCGATATTGAACAATGAGTGACTATTTGGCTATAATCCTATTGATGATTTAGAAGACATCATAGACTAAATTAGGGAAGTTTGAGCAGTTTTTTATTTTCATTTGAAGTCTCAAATTGTATTATTGCCTACTTATTCTATGGACGCGCTTATTTGTACTGTAAAACCCCCTTGGAGGATAAGCCACACCCTGAAGTTTCACTGGAATGTGTAACTGGAACCGCCCATCCCAAAGTCGCACTGATTTTGCAAATTATAACTCAATCCACTTTGACTTCCTGAAGCAACAGAGGACAGAGCATCCCAGAAGTCAGCAAGGGCCAGCCAAAGTGCCTTACCCCAGTCCAAGTACATCCCTCCCCCAGCCAAAGTGCCTTACCCCAGTCCAAGTACATCCCTCCCCCAGCCAAAGTGCCTTACCCCAGTCCAAGTACATCCCTCCCCCAGCCAAAGTGCCTTACCCCAGTCCAAGTACATCCTTCCCCCAGCCAAAGTGTCTTACTCCAGTCCAAGTACATCCCTCCCCCAGCCAAAGTGCTGTATCCCAGTGCAAGTACATCCTTCCTCCCCCCACCCCACCATAGATGGGCCATTGTGTACGGATTGTTAACAGGTTTATTGGGTATGAAGTGAATAGTGACAGTGTCGTGACTTCTAAATATCAACCACTCCAATGATGTCCCTAGTAGGGGGTTGGAAGAACGTGATCCGTCTTCCCTGAGTTCCCTCTCTCCCCTCCGATCCTCCCAACCCATGTCTCTCCCCCCCACCCCCCGCCCCAGTCTCTCTCCCCCAGCCTCTCTCTTCCAGTCTCTCTCTCCCCCAGCCTCTCTCTCTCTCTTCCACCTCCCTCCCGGCACCCCGCCGCTTCTCTGCCCGCCGCCGCCGCCGCTTTCGGTCCCGCGCCGCCACTCTCGGCCGCTCGCTGACCCTCTTTGCCCCGCAGCTGCTGCTCTCGGCCCCTCCGAGATCAGGTCGGCAGTCTTGGGCCTCAGGTCCTGCTTCTCGGCACCACGTGGTGGGAATGATTCGGTGGGGGGGAAGCGAAGCTTGACAGATACAGCCTGGGGAGGGGGGGGGGGGGGAGCGGGGGTGCATGTCTGTCAAAAAAAAGTGCAGTACAAATAGTTACATCGTTATTCTACCCAGAGATTCCACCCGCAGCTGTCAAAGCGGCTCCGTGCTGACCTCACTGCCCTGTCCCTCTCCCTCACCCCTGCCTGTTACATTGCCATCTCATCATCCCATTATCATCATCATCATAGGCAGTCCCTCGAATCGAGGATGACTTGCTTCCACGTCCAAAAGTTCACAGATGTTTCAATGAAGGACCTAAAATTCCAGGTTCGAACTAAATCTTGAAGGGTGGAAGATGCCTGTGCGTGAATTTTTTTTAACGTGTGGTGACTGTTGCACACCAGCCACCACACGGGTTTGACAGAGCTCAGTCTTGGCCCAGTAGCAAGGATTAACCAAGATGACTGGAGACCAGCTCTGCTGCATGGACCTAGTGAGCACACATATCGCAGTGTGGGCTGGCCCGTGCTGCCCATGGGTCCTCGCCTCTTCTGAGTCCCGAACTCACACCTCTCCTGGGCCCCGATCACGTCCCTCTACTATCTCTCGCCGCTCCTTCACCCTGACCTTGCCGCTCCTGCTGTTCCTGCCCACGCTCCAATCACCGAACTGGATGATGTCCCTTTTCATTGCCGATGCTCTCCTGCTCCAGCATGTGCTGCTCTCTGGAGTGGCATGCCGCCATGCTGTTCCTTCCGCTCCCCGGCCTGCGAGCACCATCAGAGCAGGCCGGGGAGCGGAAGGAGCTGCCACCTAGGGGATGGATGAACCACGACCGGAGTATGAGTTTTAAAAAATGTACAGTAGTCCCAGGTCAAATAACTGGAAACAGTGAGATTGAGGAAACGCAATGACGTTACTTGCAAAACTACAGAAATGACGAAAGTATTTTTTAAACACAAAATAAGTTACTTTCCCTCACGAAACATAGTAATTCATTATCATCTCCTCCCTCACCAAAAAGATTGTCTAAGGCAGTATGTGCTGAGGCAGTTCTCTAAAATTGTTGCCCTATTCATTAATGTTTGAATTTATAAAATTAGATTTGTTTACTTCCGAAGTCATCAGCATCTAGTAAACCTACAAAGTCTCACTTACTTCCAATAGGCAATTATCCTATATCATGTCTACCTGGGTTATGGCATAATGCATGGATGGAGTCGATGAATGAGGACATCTTCATTAGAGAATTAAAATTATATTTAATCACTACAAGTTTACTGAAATTTAATTTGCAGCTGATTACCAGGAAATTAACAAAAGTAGTATATTATAAAATTAATGTACCAACAGTGCTGTTTTATTGTAATCAATGCAGATTATCACTCAATAAACTATTTCTACCATGGGCTTTAATCCATCAAAGTGAACTTGTTAATGCTTTGGCGACATACAGTGCACAGGATGTTGACATCTACCCTATGATAGCTGCAATTGGTAAAAAAAAAAGGCTGAGGACATAACAAAACCAGCACTATTGCATGCACAGTATATAGATGAGTTGTGCTGCAGTTATGCATTGGTATTGTATTTATGGCTTTATAGGAAACCTTCTGTCATGTATTCAACCAACATTGTAACCCATGTATAAACTGACCTAAGTTGTACACCGTGAGAACACTGACCACTAGGTGGGAGACACTCCTAACCTGGACCTTCAGGTATAAAAGGGAAGCTCCACCCACCTTCATCACTTGAGTGCTAAGGAATAAAGGACAGGTCACAGACTGACCTTCTCTCAAGCATGGGCCTCGTGTGCATTTATACTGTGTAGTAAGGACGTATCAATGGCGACAAGAAACTGGGATTTAAACCACGCGAGCATGGCCACTAGCAGAACAGACGAGAGGTACTGTGTTAAGGAATGGTTGGGACAGAGATTCAACATTGTTAAAGCAGCACACAGTTCTCCAGACAGACAAGGGCAGTCAGGCATGCCCCAACACGTAGTCGAACCCAGAGGGGGAGTTCGACAGAGACAATGGCAAGCTGAACAGCGATTCACGCCATTGCAAGGGACAATGCGGCCAGTAATGGGGCCATCAACACCTGTTAATGGTGCACTCAAGGACAATAACAGGGGCAGTCAGGGACGATCGACCTGCAAGAGACCTTTTGTTTCAAACCGCAACTCATGCTGGAGGCGTGGAGGCATACATTCAGCCGGAGTTTGCAGAGATGAGCAAAATACCTGCAGAAATTGCAGAAATGGACACTGGGGGAAATCGCTGGAAGCTGAAGTTCAGCAAGTTCATGTGGAGCACGTATACAGTTCATACACCAGGACGCCACCAATAATGATGAAAGTGCTCCTCAATGGCATCCCAGTATCAATGGAGTTAGACACGGGTGCCAGCCAGTCCCTGATGGGTATCAAACAGTTTGAAAAGTTGTGGGCATCCAAGGCCAGGAGGCCAAAATTATCAGCGATTGACGCACAGCTACGGACTTACACAAAGCAGATCATTCCAGTGCTAGGCAGCGCCACGGTAGTCGTGACCCACAAAGATTCGGAGAACAGGTTGCCACTCTGGATTGTCCCAGGGGACGGTCCCGCACTACTGGGGAGGAGTTGGCTTGCTGTCATGAACTGGAAATGGGGCGATGTCAATGCAATTTCCTCTGTGGAGCGAGTATCATGCTCACAGGTCCTGGACAAATTTGACTCATTATTTCAACCCGGCATTGGCACTTTCATGGGGGCCAAGGTAGTGATTCACATAAACCCGGACGCCAGACCAGTACACCACAAGGCCAGAGCGGTGCCGTACGTGATGCGGGAAAAGATAGAAGGCGAATTGGACCGCCTGTTGAGGGAAGGCATCATCTCGCCAGTCGAATTCAGTGACTGGGCGAGCCCGATTGTGCCGGTGCTCAAGACGGATGGGTCGGTCAGGATATCTGGCGATTACAAGGCCACCATCAATCGGGTGTCACTCCAAGACCAGTACCCGCTACCGAGAGCGGAGGACCTCTTTGCGATGCTATCCGGTGGCAAACTTTTTTCAAAATTGGACCTGACCTCAGCTTACATGACCCAGGAGCTGGCGAGTGAGTCGAAGAAGCTGACCACCATCACGACACACAAGGGGTGGTTTGAGTACAACAGATGTCCGTTCGGGATTCGCTCGGCCGCCGCGATCTTCTAACGAAATATGGAAAGCCTCCTCAAGTCGATTCCAGGGACAGTGGTTTTTCAGAACGACATCCTCATTACGGGTTATGATACTGAAGAACACCTCCACAACCTGGAGGAGGTGCTACGCAGACTGGACCGGGTAGGTCTGCGACTGAAAAAGGCGGAGTGCATCTTCCTAGCTCCAGAGGTAGAATTCCTGGGGATGAGGGTAGCAGCAGACGGGATCAGCCCTACTGCATCCAAGACGGAAGCGATCCAGAGAGCACCCAGACCCCGTAACACGATGGAGCTGCGTTCGTTCCTGGGGCTCCTGAACTATTTTGGAAACTTTCTTCCCAAATTGAGCACGCTGCTAGAGCCGCTACACGTGCTCCTACGCAAAGGTCGCGAATGGGTCTGGGGGGGACAGCCAGGAAAGGGCTTTTAATAGAGCACGCAATTTGTTATGTTCCAACAATCTGTTAACGCTATATGACCCATGTAAGAAACTTGTGTTAACGTGCGATGCATCATCCTATGGTGTCGGGTGTGTGTTGCAGCATGTCAATGCCAAGGGTCCGTTACAGCCGGTAGCTTATGCCTCCAGGAGTCTGTCCCAGGCAGAAAGGGACTACGGGATGGTAGAAAAGGAGGCGCTCGCATGTGTATATGCGGTAAAGAAAATGCACCAGTACCTGTTTGGCAGGAAATTTGAGCTGGAGACAGATCACAAACCCCCAACGTCCCTTTTGGCCGACAACAAGGCCATAAATGCAAACGCATCGGCCCACATACAGAGGTGGGCACTCACGTTAGCTGCCTATGACTACACAATTCGGCACAGACCGGGCACCGAAAACTGCGCCGATGCACTCAGCAGGCTCCCACTAGCCACCACTGAGGGGGCTACCGAGCATGGTGCTGAGATGGTCATGGCTGTTGAAGATTTCGGAAGCAAAGGCTCACCCGTGACAGCCCGTCAGATTAAAGTCTGGACAAATAGAGACCCGCTATTGTCTCTAGTCAAGAAATGTGTCCTGAATGGGGACTGGGCAGCCACGTACAGGGCATGCCCTGAGAAATTTAAACCATTTCACAGGCGCAAGGATGAACTCTCGATTCAGGCCGATTGCCTACTGTGGGGAAACTGCGTAGTCATGCCCCAGATGGGCAGAGAGGTGTTCATCAGAGAACTCCACAATGAGCACCCGGGCATTGTCACGATGAAGGCAATTGCCAGGTCACACGTTTGGTGGCCAGGGATAGACGCAGATCTGGAACTTTGTGTTCGCAGGTGCAACACGTGTGCCCAGCTGGGCCATGCGCCCAAGGAAGCCCCCCTTAGCCCTTGGCCATGGCCCGTCAAGCCTTGGTCACGCATCCATGTGGACTACGCTGGTCCTTTCATGGGGAAAATGTTTTTGGTTGTAGTAGACGCCTACTCCAAATGGATCGAGTGTGACATTTTAAATTCAAGCACATCCTCTGCCACAGTAGAAAGTCTACGGGCAATGTTCGCCGCCCACGGTCTACCGGACATCTTGGTCAGCGACAATGGCCCGTGCTTCACAAGCACTGAATTCCAGGACTTCATGGCAGGCAATGGAATTAACCATGTTAGAACGGCACCGTTCAAGCCGGCCTCAAACGGCCAGGCAGAACGAGCAGTGCAGATAATCAAACAGGGGATGCTCAGATTCCAAGGGGGTTCCCTACAAACCCGCTTATCACGCCTCCTGTTGGCCTATAGATCCCGACCACGCTCGCTCACAGGGGTTCCACCCGCAGAGCTACTAATGAAAAGGACGCTCAAAACCCGATTATCCCTTATACACCCCACCATGAAAGAAATTGTCGAGAGCAGGCGCCAGTCACAATATCACTACCATGACAGGAATGCGAGGGCGCGATGTATTGATGTAAATGATCCTGTTTTTGTCCTCAACTATGCTGCAGGGCCCAAATGTGGTTGCCAAAGAGGGAAATAGGATTCTGGTAGTTAAACTTACCAATGGACAAATCTGTCGCAAACATGTGGATCAAACAAAAAGGAGGTTCAGCAGCCCCATAGAAGAAGCAGAGGAAGAACATGATATAGAGTTCACTCCACTACAGGTGACCGAACACCGGAACCAAAGGGAGGAGAGCCCAGTCACTGTGGGCAGTCCGGACAGGCCTGAGGCACTGCAAACAGCACTCAGGCCAGCGCCCAACAACCGGAGCCCCAACTCAGGCGCTCTACAAGGGAGCGTAAACCACCAGAGAGACTCAACCTGTGATCCCAATAAGACTTTGGGGGGGAGGTGATGTCATGTATTCAACCAGCATTGTAACCCATGTATAAACTGATCTAAATTGTACACCGTGAGAACACTGACCACTAGGTGGGAGACACTCCTAACCTGGGCCTTCAGGTATAAAAGGGGAAGCTCCACCCACCTTCATCACTTGAGTGCTAAGGAATAAAGGACAGGTCACAGACTGACCTTCTCTCAAGCATGGGCCTCGTGTGCATTTGTCCTGTGTAGTAAGGACGTATCACCTTCTATTAGATTATGTATTATTATCTGCATCTTTTCCAGGATATTTTTCTCACGATTTTGGGGGCAAAGAAAAAGACGTGATGATAGTGTATACTTTTTTCATCTGGGATGTCAATGCTACTCCCTAGAAAGGTTTCTAGTGTGAAGGGTGTAGAGGGCATTCATGATCATCTCTTCCCTCACCAAAAAGATTGTCTAAGGCAGATACGTGTATGTGCTGAGACAGATGGTGAGGCAGTTCTCTAAAATTGTTGCCCTATTCATTAATGTTTGAATTTACAAAATTAGATTTGTTTACTTCCAAAGTCATCAGCATCCAGTAAGTTTACAAAGTCTCACTTACTTCCAGTACTTAATATGTTTCGTGTGGGAAACTAACTTATTTTGTGTTTTAAAAATATTTTAGTAATTTCTGTAGTTTTGCAAGTCACGTCACCGCTTTTCCTCAATCTCACCGTTTCCAGTTATTTGACCTAGGTAATGCTGTACATTTTTTTAAACTCGTTACTCCGGTTGTAGTTCATTCATCCCCTAGGTGGCGATGTAGCAGGCAGAGGACAGAGGCAGGTGACGCTCTTGTAAGCGATGGTGATCCGACTGCGTGATGAGGTCAGCACGGAGCCGCTTTGAGAGCTGCGGGTAGACTGGGAAATTGGTGTAACTGTTTGGGGATGAGTGTGTGTGCTCAGCTCAGGTGGGTTGCTGGTTTCTGAAAGATATGTAGGCGTGTGAGTGCGGCCAAAAGCTGCTCACTTGCGGTAGTCCGCTGCACCTTGTCCCAAGTGTACTGAGGTCACCTCTCAGGCCGCATTAACATTCAAACAGTGTATCTAATGCAGTGACAACCTTTCACTACAACATTGGGCCTGTGTAAGTAGTGATAGTATTGATAAGGGATGTGATTTTTGTTTTGCGTATGTCTTTCTGACGATCACACGTTCACTTGATCAAAAACGTATATTTTTATGTATTAATAATCCATCTTCTCCAGTGCGCCTAAAGTCCAAGACGTTTCCACCATTGTCACACTCCAGAATGCCCCTTTACAATTTCCATACTGTGAACACAATATTCCCATTGATCCCAGAACCCTTTCTCAGTACTCCTGGATCCAGGAACGCCCAGATCCCAACACCTCTGCACATCTTGCACTCCCAGATCCCTGGACTGTTCCCTTCTACTTCTGCGTTCTTCCTAGCTACCAGCATTAGAAACTTCATATATAAAATAGAGATAAAAAATTAATTGAGTTCATAGGTAAACAAAAATAATAAGACACTGATATTGCTCCCATAATACTATGAGTAAGTGATTATTGTATGTACATAGCACAAAACAGCATGACTTTCTGTGAGAAAATCATTGCAGAAAAAAGAGATGTCTTATTTCTAAATATTTGGATGATTTCACACCTAATTTCATATAATTAATGAGAGGAAAAGACTACTGTGATTAACAGCAACTTGCATTTGTGCAGTGCCATTAACATAGAAAATGCCCTAAAGCACTTGAGAGGAAGGGAGAAGGAAACTAAGAAAAGGAACAGGTGCTGAGCCATGGGGTGAGAGTTCGGAGAGGTGACTGACAGTTTGGTTGGAAAAAATGGGTTTTCAAAATTTTTTCAAATTGGAAGGATAAGTGGGTATGCGGAGGGGTTTAGGGAAGTAATTCCAGAGAGTAGGTACACGATAGTTGAAGGTTGACTGTTAGGGGACAGTGACCCAATGTAAGTAAGCAAGAATGAGATTGTTGGGCAAACCAGCCTTGGTGCAAGACAGAATATGAGCAGCTGAGTTTTAAATAAGATGTTTATGGAGGATGAAGGATAGGAGGCTAGCAAGCGGACATTGGAGAAATTGAGTCTAGAGGCGACAAAAATGTTAATAAAGGTTTCAGCGGCAGTAGGGATGACAGGCGGAGGCAGGTAATGTTGTGGAGGACGATGTAGATAATGGATGGGATGTGGGTTTGAAGCTCAGCTCTATTTCACACAGGATGCTAAAGATTCATTCTGTGCAAGTAGCTGGGTATGAAGTTAGTGTGAGGGAGCAGGAAACAATTGCCTTGGTTGTCCTATCCAGTTGAAGGAAAATCTGTCTGCTTGCTGTCGGCAGGCACATGTTTTAAACTGTATCAAATGTGTTACAGAGCTTGATTTTTCTTCAGCGCCAGCAATATGAAATGGAATAATGGGGATTAAACCTATTTGAAAAATTAAATTGAAAAATTCAGATTTCATTTTGCAGGACATTCATCTGGAACCCCTTTTATGATAAAATGTTTCCCACATTGACATTTTATTATCAGTGTAGTTTCACTAATGCAAATTGTTTGAATGACTTGTGGCTTTGGAGCTCTGAGACTTAATTGTTTTATTTTTTGGGAATTGCATTGAAGATGATGGGAGAGGTATATTAGTGAGATTTAATTTTAAAGGGAGTTTTATAATGACATTTTCTTGTACAAGGATTAACTTTATGTTTTGCTATAGTTCTTAAATAGCTAGTGTTTATAGGTAGAGATCTATACATGTACCAAATGAAAAATGCAGTAGTTAGTTTTAATAGAGCACTGTATCATATTAGGAATGGAAATGGGTTGAAAACTCTGGTTTAAGGTAAGGGAGAACAATAATGGTATGAGCATCAGTCTATGCTGGGCATATGTCATCACACTGCTGTTTTATCATATACAAGGGCTTTGCGCACTCTGCAAAGCCTGGGACAAAGTTTCTTTGGTACCCCACCGTAGGGCTGTTTTGGAAGTGGGTAATGGCAGTTGCTATATTATCTCCACCCTGTGAGAATCGGGGGGTGATCCTCTGGAGAAATGGACACTCCTCGAAAGGTGACCTGTTATTTTACTAATTGAGTCTTACGGGGATTCACCTTTAGTCCCGCCTGAGCCAACAATGTCAAAAGTTCGTGCAAAAGGGACAGATGTTCCTCCATGCTGTCAGTTGCCAGCAATAGGTTGTCTACGTACTGCAGCAAGCAGGTAGGGTGGGAAAAGTCTTTTTAAAATTACAGCCATTCTTTTGTGAAAAATTGTCGGAGCATTGTGGAACCCCTGAGGCAGGCATGTCCGGGTGTAGCTCAGGTCCTCAAATGTGAATGCGAATTTGTACTGGTCTTTAACTTGTACAGGGATATTCCAGAATCTATTGGCAATGTCAAGGGTCGAGAAGTATTTGGAACCAACTGGAATTTAAGATAATATGGTGAGCAGGCTAGTGTTACAGAATTTAACTTTCTGTAATCGATAGTCAGTCGCCAGCTGCTAACTGACCATGTGGGTGAATTGGTCGTGAAAGTGCCTGTCCTAAGAACACCCTGTTGGACTAGGGATTTTATGGTGTCTCGGATGTAAGGGTGACTCTCCTTTGGGATGGGATACTGTTTAGTCAATGAGTGGGGGGGGGGGGGGTGTCCCCCAATAGACTCTTTGCCTGCCATTTTTCCACAGTCATGCTTGCTTGTGGCAAACGCGCGAGGTGTTCCTGAATTAGTTTTGCCACAGCTTCATTTTCGCTCCTCGGAGTGTCATACTCAGATGGCTTTTTAATAGCAAAAACCGAGTGAACATCTGAAATTTCTATCACTCGCATTATCTCTTAATCCCATCCAAACACAGTCCCAATTGTAATCTATCACCGCGCCATACTGATCCAGCACATCAGTCCTGACAATTCCCCTTCCGTCAGGGATGGTCATCAGCATAGGTGCTGGGACCTTACAGGTGAGGCCTCCCAACTGAAGTTCAGTGGCCTTCCCTGTATACGCGGTATTTGTATCACCGTTAAACCCTTTAAGGGTCATATAATCCTTACCCGCCGCTGCATGGTGTTCAGGGTATGGGGTGTGGATGATGGTAACGGCTGAACCAGAATCGATAAGCATAATCTGCTGCCGGCCCCCTTTTTAAGACAACAAGGACTACTGGTCTCCCGCTACCATCACGTCGGAACCCCATTTCCGACCAATCTTTGGGGGCCGAAACCTGTCATAGGGTGGATTCTTGAAGAGGTCTCTCTAATGAGTGTGCATCGGCCATTGCATGCACCGGTAAATGATTTTGCATCCCCCCCTCCCCCCGTGGCAATTTGGGTTTGTATAAGGGTTATCAATTGGTCCAATTGTTGATCTGTCCCAGAGAGCTTGGATTCGTCCCTCGGGAGGTATCTGTGCATTGCACCATGGTCCAGTGCCTGTCTGGGTCTGATGCAGTCTTTTGCTAGGTGGCCTACCTTCTTGCAATTAAAGCACTGTCCCTGAAAGGGGTAGTTTTGACATCCCTCCACCGTTGACACTGGTTTATTTGCAGTGGCTGGTGACTTCACCTTTAACTGGTCTTTTACCACCACCCAGGCTATTTGAGTGCTGGTCTCTATATCTGTCCACTGATTGGTGGGCCTCATGGCTATGCCCAGGGTGGTTTTAACTAAAGAGTGGAGTTGGCACAGGAACATAGATTTAAATTGTTCCTGACTCTTTCCTACTGCAGCATTTGCGGGTGGCTGGTTCTGCGTACATTGATAGATATCATACAGGCGATAACTGAAGGCTCTGGGGGTATCTTCTGGGCGCTGCTTGGTCTGATTAAGCAGAGCCACTAAGTTTAAGTTTTGGATCCCTAAATGATTTAGGATCTGAGTCATGACAACATCGGCCGCTGTGCTATGCTGGAGGGCTGCGTCTGGCAGATTATCTTTTCGGGAAGTGGAACAGGCCAAGGGAAGGACTCATGTTAAATCTCTCTCTCCTAACTCGGTGACTTTTCCTGAAATTTGTCCACCTCCTGTTAACTCCCAGTGGGTTGGCCCCATTAGTAATGGGTCCCAACTTGTGGCTACCCGCCGTGGTATGGGCCGTGAGCCAGTATGATTACTGGTGATGTGACCGTGCGCATTACATTGTAAAGAAGTTACTACTGCTACGGTTGGCCCTCGTGTCTCCAAGGTATCCCATCGTCACCACCCTCCTGGGGATTATACTGACTGCCTTCCACTTCCCAATCTGTCTCCCCCTTGTCCCCCTCTGTTGTCTCTGTTATGGCTCCCTGTGTTACTGTGAATACCAGGCCTGCTGCTTCCCTAACTTACTTTTTAGCCTTGCTATTTCTAGTTGGCATCAGGAGTGGTCTGCCTCCCTATGTGGCTTCTTAAATTACTTCCCTTAATGCCCCCCTAACATCTTCTCCCCAAGTTTTCCAATTTATATATTTTTAACTCTAATTTATTTTCATTCGCTTCAACGACGGCTGCTGTGGCATTTAACTTTGAAAGGCTTTGTTGCTGTAACAACGAAGCTGCCTGTTCGGCCCCTCTTTCCAGTTGCCTAATACTGTGGTTTAATCGATCAATTTCTTGTCTCAAATGCTGTACTTCTCCCTCCTTTTAACTGCCGAATAAGTTGAAGACTTTCTTCCTTTTGCTCTTTTATATTTTGAATCTCTTTTTCGTTTAGTCGAACCTCTTTTACTTGGGATTCTTTTAAATCTTTTATCTCTTTTGCGCTTTGGTATTTTAAATCTTGTATCTCTTTCCTTAAATTTTGGATTTTAAATATCTCATTAATTTCTCATTTCTCTGACACAGTAATGTGCGATGTAAGCCAAGAGACCGTTTACACGTTTTGGCCTTGGCTCTCCTTGATTTACTTTCTCCTGGATAAATGCCACGAGCTCCCCAAAGGAAGCATGTTGGCCCTTACAGACAGACATGTATGTTGCCTATGCCTGTAACTCTTGTATGTCCTTTAATTGTATCCTTTTGTATACTTCTTATAGACTACCTGTATATCTTTTGCTGGTTTTTTCTACATGACCAATCCCTTCATTCTGTGTCTTTTAAATTTAACTACTGGTGGGTCCCCACTTAAACAGTTCCAACTATCGAAATGACTGCTCCTTAAGACGCAACTTCTCCCGATCTGTCTAAAAGTTTATAGTTCAAACTTCGCAACTCAGATTAGAATCGCAACTCCCGGGATTTCCAATTGTTCAAAAGAATGATCAAAAGCTGTCTCGCCAGATCCCGAACGAGCCTCCAATTTTGTAAGATTACTAAATCTCTGGCATAAAATTGACAGCAAGACCGATTCATTTTAAACAATTTGGAATAATTTATTAAACACACACACATGCACATCTATCAGAGAAACAGCAGTCTCAGCTATCCTACAGATCTACTCAGTTACAACAGATACAATGATCTTTCCATATAAAAAGGTATACTTCACTTCCCTCGGGCAAAGCACACAGTCTGCTTCTTTATCTGTAGAGGAAGGTTCCTGCTTTCCCATGTGCTAAGGAGAAGAGAGACCCAGCAATCTTTGCTTGGATTATTATACCCTTTATGGCCATTGTTTCTCAGGAAACCTCAGGATTGGGTATTATTTCCAGGGCCGTTCCTGATTGGCTTCTCATACATGACTGTCTGGAGGGTAGGTGCCATTCTTTGATTAGGTTAATGGCTTTCCAATCAACATCTTTTCTAGTTTGGTGAGTTTCAAAGCCATGTTGACTTGAACTTGGGGAAGTCATCCATTTTGTTTCTTTTAACACTGCAGCCTTTCAATAATCTACACTTTTATCATTTTATATATACAGAATCAATTTTATCATTGCTAAACACTTTTATTCTTACAATAATCCAGGCTGACACTTCGGTGCAGTGCTGAGGGAGTGCTGCACTGTTGGAGGTGCTGTCTTTTGGATGAAATGTAAAACCGAAGCCCGGTCTGCCCTCGTAGGTGGATGTAAAAGATCCATGGCACTATTCGAGAAGAAGATCATTTCCTTGTATCGCTCTCCATTCACATCCCCCTCTCCTCACCCAACCCTACTTCCTCTGCGTTTGTCCCTGGAAAAAAAACACTCCCGACTCTCTTGCAACTACACTTATCTACTCCAAACTGTACAGCCTTTGGCGTTCCATTCACCATGCCATTTCTGCAGCCACCAATCTGCTCAACCATACCCTCACCACCACCTTTGATGCCCTAGTCCCTATTAAAACCATTACTCTCGCCCTGGCCGTTCCCCCTGGCACGGCCCTCTTCTTCACTCCCTCAAGTCCAAGGGGCACAGACTTGAACAGAAGTGGCAGCTGATTGGTTTAGCCATTCACCACCAGATCTGGATGGACCACAAAGCATTATTGGGTCCTACTCCTGTCTGCCAAAACTGCTCACCATTCCAGGATCATTCTGGAATGCAAAGATAACCCCCGGCTACTATTCTCTACTGCTAACTGTCTTCTTAAACCCCCCTCCCCTGTCTCCACCACACTCACCTCCAACAAGAAGGGCGAGGAGCTCATGGACAACTTTGTCTCAAAGATTGAGACCATTCGATCAGCTGCCTCTGCCAGTTCCCTTCCTTTCCCTAGCCCACTGGGCCAAACGTCCTCTGAGGTTTCCCCTGCCCTAGCCCTGAACTCGTATTTCTCTCCAGTTTCTCTCTGATCGCCCCTCTTGACCTCCATGCTCATCTTGTCCATGAGACCTACTTCCTGCTCCCTTGACCCTATTCCCACTAAACTGCTGACCACCCAACTTTCTTTTCTCACTCCAATGTTAGCTGACATTGCTAACAGTTCTCTCTCCTCAGGTACTGTCCCCCTCTCCTTCAAACCTGCTGTCTTCACCCCTCTCAAAAAAACAACCCATTGACTCCACTGTGCTTGCAAGCTACTGCCCCATATCCAATCTCCCATTCCTCTACAAAGTCCTTGAACATGTTGTCGCCTCCCAAATCCGTGCCCATCTTTCCCGGAACTCCATGTTTGAAACCCTGGTTTCCGCCCCTGCCACAGTACCGAAACGGCTCTCATCAAAGTCACAAATGACATCCTTTGTGACTGTGACAAAGATAAATTATCCCTCCTCGTCCTTCTCAATGATGGAATCAATTATTAAGGATGTCATAGCAGCGCATTTGGAAAATGGTGATATGATAGGTCCAAGTCAGCATGGATTTGTGAAAGGGAAATCATGCTTGACAAATCTTCTGGAATTTTTTGAGGATGTTTCCAGTAAAGTGGACAAAGGAGAACCAGTTGATGTGGTGTATTTGGACTTTCAGAAGGCTTTCGACAAGGTCCCACACAAGAGATTAATGTGCAAAGTTAAAGCACGTGGGATTGGGGGTAGTGTGCTGACGTGGATTGAGAACTGGTTGTCAGACAGGAAGCAAAGAGTAGGAGTAAATGGGTACTTTTCAGAATGGCAGGCAGTGACTAGTGGGGTACCGCAAGGTTCTGTGCTGGGGCCCCAGCTGTTTACATTGTACATTAATGATTTAGACGAGGGGATTAAATGTAGTATCTCCAAATTTGCGGATGACACTAAGTTGGGTGGCAGTGTGAGCTGCGAGGAGGATGCTATGAGGCTGCAGAGTGACTTGGATAGGTTAGGTGAGTGGGCAAATGCATGGCAGATGAAGTATAATGTGGATAAATGTGAGGTTATCCACTTTGATGGTAAAAACAGAGAGACAGACTATTATCTGAATGGTGACAGATTAGGAAAAGGGAAGGTGCAACGAGACCTGGGTGTCATGGTACATCAGTCATTGAAGGTTGGCATGCAGGTACAGCAGGCGGTTAAGAAAGCAAATGGCATGTTGGCCTTCATAGCGAGGAGATTTGAGTACAGGGGCAGGGAGGTGTTACTACAGTTGTACAGGGCCTTGGTGAGGCCACACCTGGAGTATTGTGTACAGTTTTGGTCTCCTAACTTGAGGAAGGACATTCTTGCTATTGAGGGAGTGCAGCGAAGATTCACCAGACTGATTCCCGGGATGGTGGGACTGACATATCAAGAAAGACTGGATCAACTGGGCTTGTATTCACTGGAGTTCAGAAGAATGAGGGGACCTCATAGAAACGTTTAAAATTCTGATGGGTTTAGACAGGTTAGATGCAGGAAGAATGTTCCCAATGTTGGGGAAGTGCAGAACCAGGGGTCACAGTCTAAGGATAAGGGGTAAGCCATTTGGGACCGAGATGAGGAGAAACTTCTTCGCCCAGAGAGTGGTGAACCTGTGGAATTCTCTACCACAGAAAGTAGTTGAGGCCAATTCACTAAATATATTCAAAAGGGAGTTAGATGAAGTCCTTACTACTCGGGGGATCAAGGGGTATGGCGAGAAAACAGGAAGGGGGTACTGAAGTTTATTGTTCAGCCATGAACTCATTGAATGGCGGTGCAGGCTAGAAGGGCTGAATGGCCTGCTCCTGCACCTATTTTCTATGTTTCTATGTTTCTATGTTTCTATGTTTCTCGACCTGTCTGCAGCCTTTACATAAGAACATAAGAAATAGAGGCAGGAGTAGGCTATCTGGCCCCTCAAGCCTACTCTGCCATTTAATAAGATCATGGCTGATCTGATTCTGGGCTCAGCTCCACTTCCCTGCGCTCCGCTTTAGATATATTCAATGACCCAGCCTCTACTGCTATCTGGGACAGAAAATTCCACAGATTTATGACCCTCAGAGAAGAAATTTCTCCTCATCTCAGTTCTAAGTGAGTGACCCCTTATTCTGAAACTATGCCCCCTAGTTCTAGATTCCCCCACGAGGGGAAACATCCTTTCTGCATCTACCTTGTCGAGCCCCCTCAATATCTTACATGTTTCAATAAGATCACCTCGCATTCTTCTAAACTCCAATGAGTATAGGACCAACCTGCTCAACCTTTCTTGATAAATCAACCCCTTCATCTCAGGAATCAACCTAATGAACCTTCTCTGAAAGTCTCCAATGCAAGTATATATCTCCTTAAATGTGACTAAAACTGTACACACTACTGCAGGTGTGGCCTCACCAATACCCTGCACAGTCGTAGCAGGACTTCCCTGCTTTTATACTCCATCCCCTTTGCAATAAAGGCCAACATTCCATTTGCCTTCCTGATTACTTGCTGTACCTGCATGCTAACTTTTTGTGTTTCATGCACAAGGGCCCCCAGGTTCCTCTGTACTATAGCATTCTGTAATTTCTCTCCATTTAAATAATAATTTGCTTTTTTTTACTTTTCCTGCCCAAGTGGATAACCTCTCATTTTCCCACATTATACTCCATCTGCCAAATGTTTGCCCACTCACGTAGCCTGTCTATATCCCTTTGCAGATTTTTTGTGTCCTTCTCACAACTTGCTCTCCCACCCATCTTTGTATCATCAGCAAACTTGGCTACATTATGCTCGTTCCCTTCATCTAAGTCATTAATATAAGTTGTAAATAGTTGAGGCCCCAGCACCAATCCCTGTGGCACCCCACTAGTTACCATTTGCCAATCGGAAAATGACCCATTTATCCCGACTCCCTGTTTTCTGTTAGTTAGCCAATCCGCTATCCATGCTAATATATTATTCCCAACCCTGTGAGCTTTTATCTTGTGCAGTAATCTTTTATGTGGCACCTTATCGAATGCCTTCTGGTAATCCAAATACACCACATCCACTGGTTCCCCCTTTTCCACCCTGCTCGTTACATCCTCAAAGAACTTCAGTAAATTTGTCAAACATGATTTTCCTTTCATAAAACCATGCCGACTCTGCTTGACTGTATTATGTTTTTCCAAATGTCCCGCTACTGCTTCCTTAATAATGGAGTTCAGCATTTTCCCAACGACAAATGTTAGGCAAACTGGTATATTTGTTCCCTGCTTTTTGTGTCTCTCCTTTTTTAAATAGGGGCGTTACATTTGCGGTTTTCCAATCTTCTGGGACCTTTCCTGAATTTTGGTAGATTACAACCAATGCATTCACTATCTCTGCAGCCACTTCTTTTAAAACCTTAGGATGCAAGCCACGGTTGACCACTCCATCTCTTCCAGCGCCTCTCCGCCACCGTCCAGCTGGGTGGTAGTGCACTCGCCTGGTTCCATTCTTACCTATCATAACCAGAAAATCTCCTGCAATGGCTTCTCTTCCCACTCCTGCATCGTTATCTCTGGTGTCCCCCAAGAATCTATCCTTGACCCCCTCCTATTTCTCCTCTATATGCTGCCCCTTGGCGACATCATCCGAAAACATGGCGTCAGTTTCCACATGTACGCTGACGACACCCAGCTTTACCTCACCGTCACTTCACTCGACCCCTTCATGGTCTCTAAATTGTCAGACTGCTTGTCTGACATCCAGTACTGGATGAGCAGAAATTTTCTCCAATTAAATGTCTGAAATGTTGGTAGAATCAGACAGCCTCAATATTTAAAAAATACTTGGATGTGCACTGTGTCGTAACCTGCAGGGTTACGGACCAAGAGCTGGAAAGTGGGATAGCTCTTTATCAGCCGGCGCGGACACGATAGACCAAAATGGCCTCCTTCCGTGCTGTAAATTTCTATGATTCTATGACTCTATGAAATATTGGGAAGACCGAAACTATTGTCTTTAGTCCCTGCCACAAACTGCGTTCCCTAGCCACCGACTCCATCCCTATCCCTAGGATCTGTCTGAGGTTGAACCAGACTGTTCACAACCTAGGTGTCATATTTGACCGTGAAATGAGCTTCCGACCACATAGCCGCAGCATTACTAATATCGCCTATTTCCACCTCTTTAACATTGCCCGTCTTCGCCCCTGCCTCAGCTCATCTGCTGCTGAAACCCTCATCCATACCTTTGTTACCTCTAGACTTGACTATTCCAACGTGCTCCTGGCTGGCCTCCCACATTCTACATGACGACTACATGTGCGGGAAGTATATCCAGCTGCAGCTCCTGACAGACTGCATTGCGGCACTGGAGCTGCATATGGATTCACTTTGGAGCATCCGCGATGCTGCGGATATCATGAATAGCACTTCTAGTGAGTTGGTCACACCGCAGGTAAAGTTTACTCAGCTAGATAGGAAATGGGTGACCATCAGGCAGAGCAGTGGAAGGAAGGTAGTGCAGGGGTCCCCTGCGGTCATCCCCCTCCAAAACAGATACACCGCCTTGGGTGCTGTTGGGGGGGATGACTCACCAGGGGAGGGCAGCAGCAGCCAAGTTCATTGCACCATGGGTTGCTCTGCTGCACAGGAGGGCAGGAAAAAGAGTAGGAGAGCTATAGTGGTAGGGGATTCTATTGTAAGGGGAATAGATAGACGTTTCTACTGCCGCAATCGAGACTCCAATATGGTATGTTGCCTCCGTGGTACAAGGGTCAAGGATGTCTTGGAGTGGCTGCAGGACATTTTGGAGGGGGAGGGTGAACAGCCAGTTGTTGTGCATATAGGTACCAACAATATAGGTAAAAACCGGGATGAGGTTCTACAAGCTGAATTTAGGGAGCTAGGAGTTAAATTAAAAAGTAGGACCTCAAAGGTAGTAATCTCAGGATTGCTACCAGTGCCACGTGCTAGTCAGAGTAGGAATTGCAGGATAGCTAAGATGAATACATGGCTTGAAGAGTGGTGCAGGAGGGAGGGGTTCAAATTCCTGGGACATTGGAACCGGTTCAGGGGGAGGTGGGACCAGTACAAATCAGACGGTCTGCACCTGGTCAGGACTCTAAAACCAATGTCCTCGGGGGAGTGTTTGCTAGTGCTGTTGGGGAGGGGTTAAACTAACATGCCAGGGGGATGGGAACCTATGCAGGGAGACAGGGGAAGTAGAATGGAGGCAGAAGCAAAAGATAGAAAGAAGAATTGTAAAAGTGGAGGGCAGAGAAACCCAAGGCAAAAATCAAAAAAGGCCACATTACAGTAAAACTCTAATGGGGCAAAGTGTGTTAAAAAGACAAGCCTGAAGGCTCTGTGCCTCAATGCGAGGAGTATTCGGAATAAGGTGGACGAATCAACTGCGCAGACAGCTATTAACGAATATGATCTATTTGGGATTACGGAGACATGGCTCCAGGGTGACCAAGGCTGGGAACTCATATCCAGGGGTATTCAACATTCAGGAAGGATAGACAGAAAGGAAAAGGATGTGGGGTAGCTGCTAAAGAGGAAATTAATGTAATAGTAAGGAAGGACATTAGTTTGGATGATGTGGAATCTGCATGGGTAGAGCTGCAGAATACCAAAGGGCAGAACACGCTAGTGTGAGTTGTGTACAGACCACCAAACAGTAGTAGTGAGGTTGGGAACAGCATCAAACAAGAAATTAGGGACGTATGCAATAAAGGTACAGCAGTTATCATGGGCGACTTTAATCTACATATAGATTGGGCTAACCAAACTGGTAGCAATACGGTGGAGGAGGATTTCCTGGAATGTATTAGGGATGGTTTTCTAGACCAATATGTCGAGGAACTAACTAGAGTGCTGACCATCCTAGACTGGGTGATGTGTAATGAGAAAGGACTAATTAGCAATCTTGTTGTGCGAGGCCCCTTGGGGAAGAGTGTCCATAATATAGTAGAATTCTTTATTAAGATGGAGAGTGACACAGTTAATTCAGAGACTAAGGTCCTGAACTTAAGGAAAGGTAACTTCGATGGTATGAGACGTGAATTGGCTAGAATAGACTGACGAATGATACTTAAAGGGTTGATGGTGGATAGGCAATGGCAAACATTTAAAAATCACATGGATGAACTTCAACAATTGTACATACCTGTCTGGAGTAAAAATAAAACTGGGAAGGTGGCTCAACCGTGGATAACAAGGGAAATTAAGGATCGTGTTAAATCCAAGGAAGAGGCATATAAATTGGTCAGAAAAAGCAGCAAACCTGAGGACTGGGAAAAATTTAGAATTCAGCAGAGGAGGACAAAGGGTTTAATTAGGAGGGAGAAAATAGAATATGAGAGGAAGCTTGCTGGGAACATAAAAACTGACTGCAAAAGCTTCTATAGATATGTGAAGAGAAAAAGGATTAGTGAAGACAAACGTAGGTCCCTTGCAGCCAGAATCAGGTGAATTTATAATGGGGAACAAAGAAATGGCAGACCAATTGAACAAATACATTGGTTCTGTCTTCACGAAGGAAGACACACATAACCTTCCAGAAATACTAGGGGATCGAGGCTCTAGTGAGAAGGAGGAACTGAAGGAAATCCTTATTAGTCAGGAAATTGTATTAGGGAAATTGATGGGATTGAAGGTTGATAAATCCCCGGGGCCTGATAGTCTGTATCCCAGAGTACTTAAGGAAGTGGACCTAGAAATAGTGGATGCATTGGTGATCATTTTCCAGCAGTCTATCGACTCTGGATCAGTTCCTATGGACTGGAGGGTAGCTAATGTAACACCACTTTTTAAGAAAGGAGGGAGAGGGAAAATGGGTAATTATAGATTGATTAGCCTGACACCAGTAGTGGGGAAAATGATGGAATCAATTATTAAAGATGAAACTGCAGCGCATTTGGAGAGCAGTGCCAGGATCGGTCCAAGTGAGCATGGATTTATGAAAGGGAAATCATGCTTGACAAATCTTCTAGAATTTCTTGAGGATGTAACGAGTAGAGTGGACAAGGGCGAACCAGTGGATGTGGTGTATTTGAACTTTCAAAAGGCTTTTGACAAGATCCCACAAAAGAGATTGGTGTGCAAAATTAAAGCACATGGTATTGGGGATAATGTATTGACGTGAATAGAGAACTGATTAGAACATAAGAACATAAGAATTAGGAACTGGAGCAGGCCATCTAGCCCCTCGAGCCTGCTCCGCCATTCATCAAGATCATGGCTGATCTTGCCGTGGACTCAGCTCCACTTACCCGCCCGCTCCTCTTAACCCTTAATTCACTTATTGTTTAAAAATCTATCTATCTGTGATTTGAATTCAATCAATGAGCTAGCCTCAACTGCTTCCTTGGGCAGAGAATTCCACAGATTCACAACCCTCTGGGAGAAGAAATTCCTTCTCAACTCGGTTTTAAATTGGCTCCCTCGTATTTTGAGGCTGTGCTCCCTAGTTCTAGTCTCCCCGACCAGTGGAAACAACCTCTCTGCCTCTATCTTGTCTATCCCTTTCATTATTTTAAATGTTTCTATAAGATCACCCCTCATCCTTCTGAACTCCAACGAGTAAAGACCCAGTCTACTCAATCTATCATCATAAGGTAACCCCCTCATCTCCGGCATCAGCCTAGTGAATCGTCTCTGTACCCCCTCCAAAGCTAGTATATCCTTCCTTAAGTAAGGTGACCAAAACTGCATGCAGTACTCCAGGTGTGGCCTCACCAATACCCTGTACAGTTGCAGCAGGACCTCCCTGCTTTTGTACTCCATCCCTCTCGCAATGAAGGCCAACATTCCATTCGCCTTCCTGATTACATGCTGCACCTGCAAACTAACTTTTTTTGGGATTCATGCACAAGGACGGCAACCAAATTTTAATTTGATTTTATGTTTTAAAGTTTAATTTGTTTTAATTGCCGATGCTTTTAATGTCCCCCTCCCCTTTTATAGGGGGCACTGGAAAAATGTGATTTTAGTGCCCAAAAAAAAACAAAAAAAAAAAGAAAAACACACAAAAAAAAAAACCACAAAAAAGAAAAAAAAAAGGGCCTTGTAAATGTCTGGTGTGTCATCCAGGTCGGGTGGCACGGTTTAATGTTTTATGTTTTTCAGATAAACTTCAAAAATAGTTTCATGCACAAGGACCCCCAGGTCTCTCTGCACCGCAGCATGTTGTAATTTCTCCCCATTCAAATAATATTCCCTTTTACTGTTTTTTTTCCAAGGTGGATGACCTCACATTTTCTGACATTGACAAAGTTTAGCAGACAGGAAGCAGAGAATCGGGATAAACAAGTCCTTTTCAGAATGGCAGGCAGTGACTAGTGGGGTGCCACAGGGCTCAGTGCTGGGACCCCAGCTGCTTACAATATACATCAATGATTTAAATGAAGGAATTGAGTGTAATATCTCCAAGTTTACAGATGACACTAAGCTGGGTGGCGGTGTGAGCTGTGAGGAGGATGCTAAGAGGCTGCAGGGTGACTTGGACAGGTTAGGTGAGTGAGCAAATGCATGGCAGATGCAGTACAATGTCGATAAATGTGAGGTTATCCACTTTGGTGGCAAAAACACGAACGCAGATTATCTGAACGGCGGCAGATTAGGAAAAGGGGAGGTGCAACGAGACCTGGGTGTCATGGTACATCAGTCATTGAAAGTTGGCATGCAGGTACAGCAGGCAGTGAAGAAGGCATGTTGGCCTTCATAGCTAGGGGATTTGAGTATAGGAGCAGGGAGGTCTTACTGCAGTTGTGCAGGGCCTTGGTGAGGCCTCACCTGGAATATTGTGTTCAGTTTTGGTGTCCTAATCTGAGGAAGGACATTCTTGCTATTGAGGGAGTGCAGCGAAGGTTCACCAGACTGATTCCAGGATGGCTGGACTGTCATATGAGGAGAGACAGGATCAACTGGGCCTTTATTCACTGGAGTTTAGAAGGATGAGAGGGGATCGCATAGAAACATATAAAATTCTGATGGGACTGGACAGGTTAGATGCAGGAAGAATGTTCCTGATATTGGGGAAGTCCAAAACCAGGGGACACATTCTAAGGATAAGGGGTAAGCCATTTAGGACTGAGATGAGGAGAAACTTCTTCACTCAGTGAGTTGTTAACCTGTGGAATTCTCTGCCGCAGAGAGTTGTTGATGCCAGTTCGTTGGATATATTCAAGAGAGAGTTAGATATGGCTCTTACCGCTAAAGGGATGTAGGGTTACGGAGTGAAAGCAGGAAAGGGGTACTGAGGTGAATGATCAGCCATGATCTTATTGAATGGTGGCCCGAAGGGCCGAATGACCTACTCCTGCACCTATTTTCTATGTATCTATGTTGCCATGTTTACCCTACGTAAACGTGAGGTCATCCAAAACTCGGCTACCCTTTTCCGAACTCGCACCAAGTCCCGCTCACCCAAAACGCCCCCCCGAGATGTCTGCACTCCTCAAATTCTGCCCTCTTGAGCATCCCTGATTATAACTGCTCAACCATTGGCGGCTGTGCCTTCAGCTGCCTCGGCCCTAAGCTCTGGAACTCCCTCCCTAAACCTCTCCACCTTTTTATCTCTCTTTCCTCCTTTAAGATGCTCCTTAAAACCTACCTCTTTGGCCAAGCTTTTGTTCACTTACTGTAATTTCTTCTTATGTGGCTTAGTGTCAAATGTATTTTGTTTTAAAACATTCCTATGAAGCACCTTGGGATATTTTACTACACTAAAGGTGCTATATAAATACAAATTGTTGTTTTTGTTGAGTAAGGAAGATCTCCTGCTGTCCTGACCACTATTTATCCCTCAACCAACATTAAAACAAATTATCTGGTAATTTATCTCATTGCTGTTTGTGAGACCTTGCAATGTGCATATTGGCTACTGCATTTCCCTATATTACCACAATGACTACACTTCAAAAGTACTTCATTAGCTGTAAAGCGCTTTGGAACATCCTGAGATCATAGAAACATAGATGTAGAAACATAGAAAATAGGTGCAGGAGTAAACCATTCGGCCCTTCGGGACTGCACCGGGGTATGGCGAGAAAGCAGGAATGGGATACTGAAGTTGCATGTTCAGCCATGAACTCATTGAATGGCGGTGCAGGCTCGAAGGGCCGAATGGCCTACTCCTGCATCTATTTTCTATGTTTCTATATTTCTATGTTTCTAACTCCTTTTTGAATATGGAAGATGCTGTATAAATGCAAGTCTTTCTTTCCAACTTTCTTTCCTTTTCCTTTTCTTATTTCTTTTCTTGTCAGATTAAAGTTGCAGCAATAGGAATATACTCAGTATAGAAACATGATGGACATTTTTGTTTATGGTTACTCAAATCATGTGAATTCAGGAAGTAAACACAGCATTAGATTTAGCTATCTATAGATTTTTTTTAAGTCTTATATCTGTGCGTACTTCTTGTCTGCAACACTTAACTTCCTGTTGTCATCTTTTTGTCAACCTTTTCCAATTGGCAAAGCTGTATTTGTTGACCATCCCTATTTGCGCAGAAAAGGTGGTGTGAGGCTTCTTGAATGCTGCTGTCCCTGTAATGATGGTACTCCCATGCTGGCGTTAAGTAGGAAACGCCAAGATTTTGATATAGTGATGATGAAGGAAAGAGGTTATATATTCAAGTCAGAATGGTGTGTGACTTAGAGGGAAACTGAAGGTGGTGGTGTTCCCATTGGCAATGCCATTCTCGTCATATTGTAATTACGCAATCTGACCACTTGGTGGCTTTCTACCCAGTTTGCGAACAGCTCCACAGACTGTTACGGTGTAATTTGAGCCCCTGCCACCATCTTGTATTGCAGTCGCCATCGTTTAGAGCGGATGCATTCGTGCCAGTATGATTTGCCTGCTATACGGGATGACCGGTATAATGTTTGGCAGGCTTTAAGGTGAGTTACCAAGATAATGTCAGCACTACTACTTTTGATAAGTGTGAGGAATATTGCCAAGCTCTGAGAGCCGGCTGAGAGCATCATGGTGTGTGTAAGAAACTTCGACTTGAAAACCGCAGGTCAACTTTGAAGTTCCTTAACTGCTACCCCCGCATTTGTGAATGTCTCATTAAATTAACATTTAATAAGGGGGTGCAATTGGATACAGTTGCTAAGAGCTAATTCTCCCCCTGCTCAATGTTCATCTTCCATTATGATATCACTGCAGCATATTCCATCAGGATATCCTGGATACAGTAATGGGCTGAGAGGGAGAGACAAGCGATTGGTTATTATGGTCACTCAAAATATATTGATCTAAAATGGCAAACACAGTCAAGTATATGTAAGTTGTTGGCCTGTAGAGAGCAGGTGATAACCCCTGCCAAGTGATTCAGATTGGGAAGATGAAAATAGCTCAGTCAACTTTGTTTTTGACATGTGCAAGGACAGATCTTTGGCCCACGCATTAGAAAATTTCTTTTCCACAGTAAAACAAAAAATATGAGCATTCCTGATGGCTCAGTTAGTAACTAACTGCCCATTGGAATTCAGAATTCAGGTGATCGTATCGAAATGTTTAAGATTATGAAGGGGCTTGACAAGGTGGATGCAGAGATGATGTTTCCACTGATGGGGGAGACTCGAACTAGAGGGCATAATCTTAGAATAAGGGGCAGCCCATTTAAAATTGAGATGAGGAGGAATTTCTTGTCTGAGGGGTGACAGGAAGCAGAGAGTCGGGATAAACGGGTCCTTTTCAGAATGGCAGGCAGTGACTAGTGGAGTGCCGCAGGGCTCAGTGCTGGAACCCCAGCTCTTTACAATATACATTAACGATTGGGATGAAGGAATTGAGTGTAATATATCCAAGTTTGCAGATGACACTAAACTGGGTGGCGATGTGAGCTGTGAGGAGGACGCTAAGAGGCTGCAGGGTGACTTGGACAGGTTGGGTGAGTGGGCAAATGCATGGCAGATGCAGTATAATGTGGATAAATGTGAGGTTATCCATTTTGGGGGCAAAAACACGAAGGAAGAATATTATCTGAATGGTGGCAGATTAGAAAAAGGGCAGGTGCAACGAGACCTGGGTGTCATGGTTCATCAGTCATTGAAAGTTGGCATGCAGGTACAGCAGGCGGTGAAGAAGGCAAATGATATGTTGGCCTTCATAGCTAGGGGATTTGAGTATAGGAGCAGGAAGGTCTTGCTGCAGTTGTACAGTAGTGAGGCCTCACCTGGAATATTGTGTTCAGTTTTGGTCTCCTAATCTGAGGAAGGATGTTCTTGCTATTGAGGGAGTGCAGCGAAGGTTGACCAGACTGATTCCAGGATGGTAGGACTGTCATATGAGGAGAGACTGGATCAACTGGGCCTTTATTCACCGGAGTTTAGAAGGATGAGAGGGGATCTCATAGAAAGATAGAAGATTCTGACGGGACTGGACAGGTTAGATGCGGGAAGAATGTTCCCGATGTTGGTGAAGTCTAGAACCAGAGGACGTAGTCTTAGGATAAGGGGTAGACCATTTAGGACTGAGATGAGGAGAAACTTCTTCACTCAGAGAGTTGTTAATCTGTCGAATTCCCTGCCGCGGAGAGTTGTTGATTGGATATATTCAAGAGGGAGTTAGATATGGCCCTTACGGCTAAGGGGATCAAGGGGTATGGAGAGAAAGCGGGAAAGGGGTACTGAGGTGAAGGATCAGCCATGATCTTATTGAATGGCGGTGCAGGCTTGAAGGGCCGAATGGCCTACACCTGCACCTATTTTCTGTGTTTCTATGTAAATCTATGTAATTCGCTGCCTCAGAGAGCTGTGGAAGCTGGCTCATTGAATACATTTAAGACAGAGGTGGACAGATTCTTAACCGGTAAGCGAATAAGGGGTTATGGGGAGCGGGCAGGAAAGTGGACCCGAGTCCATGATCGTGTTAAATGGCAGAGCGGAGTCGAGGGGCCGTGTGGCCTACTCCTGTCCTGTTTCTTATGTTCTTATTGTGACTAGTATGAAAAATATCCAGGAACATTTGTGAATATGTGTTCATTTTTACTGGAAAATAACTTTTGACAGCAGTTGCAAGCTTTACTGTATAGCTTTCAGGTGGTTCATGTACATTGGATCATTGTGTCAGCCGTGGCTCAGTGGTAACATTCCCGTCTGAGTCAGAAGGTTGTGGGTTCAAGTCCCACTCCTGAGCACAAAATCTAGGCTGACACTCCAGTGCAATACTGAAGGAGTGCTGCATGGTCGGAGGCACCATCTTTCAGATGAGATGTTAAACTGAGACCCCGTCTTCCCTCTTAGGTTGACGTAAAAGATCGCATGGCATTATTTTGAATAACAGCAGGGGAGTTCTCCCCGGTGTCCTGGCCAATATTTATCTCTCCGCTAAACAGATTATCTGGTCATTATCACATTCCTGTTTGTAGGACTTTGCTGTGTGCAAATTAGCTGCCGCGTTTCCCTCATTACAGCAGTGACTTTGCTTCAAAAGTATTTCATTGGCTGTAAAGTGCTTTTGGGATGTTCTGATGTCGTGAAAGGTGTTATATAATTGCATGTCTTTATTTGATTCATTTAAAAGAGAACATCTGCCTGTTTTACAGAAAGTGGGTCTGAATGACAATCTGAACCAAATGTTTGAAATAATGTGAAAGTGTCTCCCACTTTCCATCTTTCTCACAAACAAAGGAGAGAGAATGGAGAGTATAAACAATGGGAGGCAAGCAGAGACACAGTTGTAGGAAGAAAGGGACATGAACATTTTTTTATTTTCATCCACGAACACCTGTTGTACCTGCATGCCAACTCTCTCTCTCTCTCTCTCTCTCTCTCTCTCTCTCTCTCCTGGACGAGGACACCTAAATCTCTGAACACCAACATTTAATAGTTTCTCACCATTTACAAAATATTCTGTTTTCTATTCTTCCTACCAAGGTGAATAACCTCACAACTCCACACATTATACTCCATCTGCCACCTTATTGCCCACCCATTTAACCTGACTGTATCACTTTGCAGGCTCTTTGTGTCCTCCTCACAGCTTATTTTCCCATCTAACTAAGTATTGTCAGCAAACGAGGATACATTGCACTCGGTCCCTTCATCTAAGTTATTAATACAGATTGTAAATAGCTGAGGTCCAAATTGTGGCACCCTACAAGTTACAGCCTGCCAACCTGAAAAGACCCATTTATCCCTACTCTCTGTTTTCTGTCCATTAACTAATCCTCTATCCATGCTAATATATTACCCACAACTCCATGATCCCTTGTCTTGCGTAACAACCTTTTATGTGGCACCTTGCCGAATGGCTTTGGAAATCCAAATATACTACATCCACTGGTTCCTGTTGATCTAACCTGCTAGTTAATCCTCAAAAAACTTCAGTAAATTTGTTAAACGTGATTTCCCTTTCATAAAACAATATTAACTCTGCCTAATAACATGATTTTCTAAATGCCCTGTTACCACTTCCTTAATAATGGATTCCAGCATTTTCCTGATAAATGATGTCAGGCTAATTTGCCTGTAGTTCACTGTATTTTCTCTCTCTCCCCTTCTTTGAATAGCAGGGTTACATTTGCTATCTTCCAATCCACTGGGACCATTCTAGAATCTAGGAAATTTTGGAAGATCACAACCAATGCATCCACTATCTCTGCAGCTACCCTAGAACCCTATTCTAAGATCATGCCCTCTAGTTCTAGTCTCGCCCATCAGTGGAAACATCCTCTCTGCCTCTTTTCAGCTGATACTATTCTTAACCACTTTAGTTAGTCACGGATGAATCACTTTCCCCGTGGAGTTTCTATTTCTCAATAGAATGTTGAGAATTATGAAAAAGTTCTTTAAATGTTTGATTATTTATCTACTCTCATATCTTTTAATCTAATTTCCCAATCTAACTTCGCCAACTCACCCCTCATACCTATGTAATTGGCTTTATTTAAGTTTACGACTCTAGTTTCGGACTTAGAATTTCACATTGGGTTTGAGGGCGAAATACTTATCATATTATGATCACTCTTTCCCAGAGAATCCTTTACTATGGGATTACTAATTAACCCTGTCTCATTACACAATACAAGATCTAAAATAGCCTGTTCCCTGGTTGATTCCATGATGTATTGTTCAAGGCAACTGTCTTGAATGCATTCCATGAACTCGTCCTCCAGAATACTTTTGCCAATTTGACTTGCCCAGTCTATATGAAAACTAAAGTCCCCCACAATTGTTGCATTACCGTTGTTACAAGCTCCTGTTATTTGTTGATTAATAGTGTGTCTAATGGTATAGCTACTATCTATAAGCTACTCCCAAGAGTGTTTTCTGCCCCTTGTTATTTCTTATCCCCACCCATATTGATTCTACTTCCTGATCTTCCGAGCCGAGATCCTTTCTCATTACTGCCTTTGTCATCCTTTATTAACCCTAACCCTATCCCCCCCCCCCCCCCCCCACAACCCTCTTCCATTCTGCCTGTCTTTTTGAAGCATCAAGTACCCATGAAAGAAGTGTGTGCAGAGATAGTGGATGCATTGGTTGTAATCTACCAAAATTCCATGGATTCTGGAGAGATTCCAGCGGATTGGAAAACCGCAAATGCAATGCCCCTATTTAAGAAAGAAGGGAGACAGACAGCAGGAAACTATGGGCTAGACTTTCCACTTCACATCACCCATCTAAGGCCCATCTATGGCCCAAAATGGACCCCTATCGCCCATTTTGAGCAAAAAGTGGAAACCAGGCCCAAAGTATCACCGGAAAAATAGGCCCCCCAAGTTTCCACTTTGATCGCTGAGATGATTGCCCAAATGATCGTCTACACAAGGCCCATCCTAAGTTTCAGCACTTAGCATGCACTTCGCTGGGCCGATGCAAGGCCCAAAAGAGTGCTCACAAATAGTTGCATTTTCAGGGCCTTGGAGAGGGAAATGGGCACTACGGATGCCATTTTTAGCCTCTGAGGAAGGGTGGAGAATTGTTCTGAGTTATTTAGAGAGTAAAATTGAAGCAAATTGTACTCAGAAATTTGGGACAGGGAATATAAATAGGTACTATCACCTTATTTATGCATATATTGGAATTATTTATTAAATAGCTTTTACAAATTGAAGTTATATAATGATATTCCATGGGGAAACAGAATAAATAAACAAACAAATCTGCATGAAGACCTGTACGTTGTAAAATTTATTTAAGTAAGCGAGAAGGTTCAAAAGTTGTAGAATTTTTTTTTAAATTAACAAGCAAAGAACTAATGAACAACACCCTCCCTCCAACCCCCCCACCCCCGCACCAACCCACCCTTCCCTCAAAATCCCAAAAACGTTACAAGAAGAAGAAATGAACATTTTACAGAACAAGTGACCGTTTCAGTCACGCCAACAAGTGACCATTTCAGAAAGAATGGAAAGGGAACAGTTAAGTAATGATAACAAGTGAACATTTAACTTTATGCTGGGTTGTGTAAAATTTAGTTATGTTTAAATGTAACCCAATAACATTGCAGATTCTAGTTACTATTTAGATCATTAAATAATACATACATATAAATTTCAACTACTCACAGCTGCCAGTAGGCTGTTCCACCGTTTGCAGCACTGGTCCGGTGTGCGCGTTTCATTCGAGGCCTATGTGACTATGTCGGCTATTTTGGACCAATTCCTTCGATATGCCCGGGGCGGAGGTTTCCCCCGCCCACCCCGTGTCAGATCCTACCACCTGGAGTTGACAGCATTTACGAGGGCCTCATTTGCCTCTTCGCTGAAGGGTTTGGCCCTTCTCTTTCCTGCACCTCCCTCCATTCTTTAAATTTATCTGTAATTTGGATAAGACTTTCTGACCTGCTCTCTCTCTCTCTCTCTCTCTCTCTCTCTCTCTCTCTCTCTCTCTCTCTCTCTCTCTCTCTCTCTCTCTCTCTCTCTCTCTCTTCCCCCTCTCTCCCCCAGACCCACCCAGAGCTTCTGAGCATGTGTGAAGACCCTTGACACCTCAAAACGCGGGAAGAACCATCAACCTCAAAAAAAAATCCACCTGCACATGCGCAGTAATGCGTTGCTAGGGAAGCTTGTTATTTTCATTCACTTCTGTTTTCTTTGGGCGATCAGGAGATCGCCGAGAAATGACATCGCCCATTTGACATCGCTGGGCTAAGGCCGAGTGGAAAATCGCAAAAAAAAAATGGGCGATCATCACGGGCCCATTTTTTTCCGCCTTAGCCTGAAAGTGGAAAGTCTAGCCCTATAGATCAGTTAGCCTAACATCTGTCATTGGGAAAATGGTGGAGTCCATTATTAAGGAAGTAGTAGCAGGATATTTAGAAAATCATGATACAGTCAAGCAGAGTCAGCATGGCTTTATGAAAGGGAAATCATGTTTGACAAATTTGCTTGAGTTCTTTGAGGATATAACAAGCATGGTGGATAAGGAGGAACCAGTGGATGTGGTATATTTGGATTTCCAGAAGGCATTCGATAAGGTGCCACATAAAAGGTTGCTGCACAAGATAAGAGCTCACTGGGTTGGGGGTAATATATTAGTGTGGATAGAGGATTGGCTAACTGAGAGTCAGGATAAATGGGTCATTTTCAAATTGGCAAACTGTAACTAGTGGGGTGCCACAGGGATCGCTGCTGAGACCTCAACTATTTACAATGTATATTAAAGACTTGGATGAAGGGACCGAGTGTAATGTAGACAAATTTGCTGATGATACAAAGATAGGTGGGAAAGCAAGTTGTGTGGAGGCTGCAAAGAATCTGCAAAAGGATAGAGATAGGCTAAGTGAGTGGGCAAACATTTGGCCGATTGGAGGATAATGTGGGAAAATGTGAGGTTATCCACTTTGGTAGGAAAAATAAAAAAGCTGATTATTTAAATGGGGAGAGACTACAAAATGCTGAGGTACATAGGGATCTGGGGGTCCTTGTACATGAAACACAAAAAGTTAGCATGCAAGTACAGCAAGTAATTAGGAAGTGTCATCGATGTACTTTTGGGCTCATTAGCCACTAGATGGCGTCATTGTTGGAAGCCATGCGTGCAGCCCAAGTATAAAAGGCCAGCCATTTTGTATATTAGTCACTTTGGGCCTTAATAAATCAGAGCCAAGGTCATACCTCTTAGAGTTAAACAGTACTCAGTCTAACACTTGCATACTCAACATTTGGCGACGAGGCAACAAGAACCTTTTCATGCAAAAATGAGCACAATTGGATTGTTGGAGCGATTCTTGGAAGGAGAAGATTGGGCAGACTTTGTGAGCTGCTTGAGCCAGTTCTTCAAGGCCAACAAAATGGAGGAGGTCGGCGATGCAGATTGGCGCTGGGCGGTGTTCCTCACGATTTGCAGTCCAAAAATTTATGGTCTGATAAAGAATCTACTCCTGCCTATGAGTCCAACAGAGAAGAAGTATGAAGAATTGTGTACACTGGTACAGGACCACCTTAAGCCAGACGAAGGCATCATCATCTCAAGGTACAGATTTTACACGCACATTCGCTCAGAGGGCCAGAATGTGGCGGAATTCGTTGCTGACCAGAGACGTCTAGTGGAACCGTGTAAGTTCGGGGCTGTGTTGGCAGACATGCTGCGGGACTTCTTTGTAATTGGCATCAACCACGAGGTGATCCTGCGTAAAATACTGGCGGTGGAGATGTTGGATTTGAACAGGGCCAGCATAATTGCTCAGTCATGCATGACAATGGATAGAAGTCCAAAGCAGATAACAGTGAAAAATCGAAATTTGGCAAGTACTGTAAATATGATTGATTCGGCGTTCGGCAAAGCGGCACATGGCAGGGCCTACCCGACTGCGTACGCAAAACCTGTGGCTGCCCAAAGTCCGCCTGCGAGAATGCATTCGATTTCTCCGTGTTGGCGTTGTGGGGGAAATCACCGGCACCAGCAGTGCCGATTTAAGCAATATAGTTGCAAAGGCTGTCTGAGAGTGAGGCATCTCCACCGCAAGTGTCCGCAGATGAGCAAGCGTGCTGCGACACACCACGTGCAGGATGATGGTCAGAATAGCGTGGATCCGGATATGCAATCCGAGATACCAGAGGAGGAAGTTTATGGACTGCGCTCGTTCCTAACTAAGAGCAAACCGATAATGATCAACGTGAAATTTAATGTGGTGCCGGTATCGATGGAACTGGATACGGGGGCGAGTCAATCGATAATGAGCCAGAGGGCATTCGACAAGCTGTGGGATACTAAGTCTGAGAGGCCCAAGCTGAGTCCAATCAATGCAAGTTGCGCACGTACACCAAAGAACTCATAACGGTGATTGGCAGTGCCACAATTAAAGTGTCGTATGACGGTGCAGTTCACGAGTTACCACTATGGATTGTCCCAGGCAATGGTCGAATGCTGTTCGGCAGGAACTGGCTTGAAAAAAATCAGATGCTATTGAAACAACAAGGCGTGGTTGTCGGAGAAAGATACATGTGCCCAAATACTGAGCAAGTTCCCCTCGCTATTCGAACAGGCATTGGCAACTTCACGGGAGCCAAGGTGCAGATCCATGTGGACTTGGATGCAAGACCTGTCCATCATAAACATAGAAACATAGAAAATAGGTGCAGGAGTAGGCCATTCGGCCCTTCGAGCCTGCACCACCATTCAATAAGATCATGGCTGATCATTCATCTCCGTACCCGTTTCCTGCTTTCTCTCCATATCCCTTGATCCCTTTAGCCATAAGGGCCATATCTAACTCCCTCTTGAATACATCCAATGAACTGGCATCAACAACTCTCTGCGGTAGAGAATTCCACAGCTTAACAAGTCTCTGAGTGAAGAAGTTTCTCCTCATCTCGGTCCTAAATGGCTTACCCCTTATCCTTAGACTCTGTCCCCTGGTTCTGGACTTCCCCAACATCGGGAACATTCTTCCTGCATCTAACCTGTCCCGTCCCGTCAGAACTTTGTTTCTATGAGATCCCCTCATCCTTCTAAACTCCAATGAATACAGGCCCAGTTGATCCAGTCTCTCCTCATATGTCAGTCCTGCCATCCTGGGAATCAGTCTGGTGAACCTTCGCCGCACTCCTTCAATAGCAGGAACGTCCTTCCTCAGATTAGGAGACCAAAACTGAACACAATACAATATTCCAGGTTAGGCCTCACAAGGCCCTGTACAACTGCAGTAAGACCTCCCTGCTCCTACACTCAAATCCCCTAGCTCTGAAGGCCAACATTCCATTTGCTTTCTTCACTTCCTGCTGTACCTGCATGCCAACTTTCAAAAGCCCGGGCAGTTCCGTATATGATGAGGGAGAAGGTCAAAATTGCACTGGACAGACTCCAGTGTGAAGGGATCATATCACCGGTTGAATTTAATGAATGGGCCAGCCCTATTGTTCCTGTGCTGAAAAGTGATGACACAGTCAAAATCTGTGGAGACTACAAGGCTACGATCAACAGAGTTTTGAAACCGGATCAGTACCCATTACCGAAGGCTGATGACTTGTTTGCAATGCTAGCCGGGGGGGGAAGTTGTTCACCAAACTGGACTTGATGTTGGCCGACGTGACACAGCAGCTGGTCGAAGAGACTTACGTGCATTAACAGGCATAAAGGACTGTTTGTTTATCACAGGTGCCCTTTTGGAATTCGTTTGGCTGCAGCAATATTTCAGAGGAACATGGAGAGTCTACTGAAGTTTGTTCCCAGAACCATCCTGTTCCAAGATGACATCCTGATCACAGGTCGTGACTCCGAGGAACATCTGAACAACCTGGAAGAGGTTCTACATCGTCTGGACAAAGTGGGACTCGGACTGAAACGCTCGAAGTGCGTCTTCATGGCACCAGAGGTCAAACTCCTAGGGAGGAAAATTGCTGCTGACGGCATCAGGCCCACGGACGCGAAAACCAAAGCCATTAGGAGTGCACCCAAGCCGCAGAATGTGACGGAGCTGCGTTTGTTTCTGGGTCTACTTAACTACTTGGGTAACTTCCTACCTAAATTGAGCACCTTATTAGAACCACTGCACAAGCTGCTAAGAGAAGGCGACAACTGGGTGTGGGGTATGTCTCAAGACAGAGCTTTTGAGAGAGCCACTAATCTCCTTTGCTCTAACAAGCTGTGGGTACATTATGACCCATGTAAACGTTTAGTATTGGTCTGTGATGCTTTGTCATCTGGAATTGATTGCATACTTCAACAAGCTAATGAGTCGGGTAAACTTCAACCAGTCGTGTTTGCTTCAAAAAGTTTGTTTAAAGCGAAAAGAGCCGACAGCATGGTAGAGAAAGAAGCACTAGCCTGTGTGTATGGGGTCAAAAAGATGCATCAGTACCTGTTTGGTCTTCGGTTTGAACAGGAGACCGATCACAAGCCGCTTATTTCACTGTTCTCTGAAAACAAAGATATCAATACCAATGCTTCATCCCGCATCCAGGGGTGGGCGCTGACATTATCCACTCATGATTATAGACCTGGCACCGAGAATTGTGTCGCTGTTTTGAGCCGTCTGCCGTTGCCCACAACGGAGGTGGAATCGACACAACTGGCAGACCTAATTATGGATGCTTTTGAGAGTGAAGGAACCCCAGTCATGGCTCAACAAGTTAAGACCTGGACCAATCAGGACCCGATTTTATCGGTGGTGAAGAGTTGCATCCTCAAAGGTGATTGGTCTGCCATACCCAAGCAAATTTGCGAGGAGACCAAACCTTACATTTGTCGCAAAGCTGAACTGTCTTGTACACTGTGGGGCAATCGTGTTATACCCAAGAAAGAGCGAGAGAAATTTTTACGTGAGCTATATAGCACACATCCCGGCATTGTAATGATGAAAACCATCGCCAGGTCTCATGTATGGTGGCCGCGAATTGACTCTGAGCTGGAATCATGTGTGCATCAGTGCAACACTTGCATGCAGCTCAGCAAAGCACCAGCGGAATAACATTTTCATAATACACTGGAAAATAGTTCAGTATATAGCGGTCAGCAATTCCATACAATTCGTTTGGATGCTGACAGCAGTTCCATACAATGCACTAGCGTGCATTTCATTTCAAGGTACAGTTTAGTACAATCCGTAAATCACGTTACATGTAGTACTGTGCAAATGAGGGCATTACATGGAGCAGATGAGGACAGGTTTACATTACATTCCAGAATACATTTCAATACCCATCACGAATCACGTTACATGTTGCCTCCCTGGTGCAAGGGTCAAGGATGTCTCGGAGCGGGTGCAGGACATTCTGAAATGGGAGGGAGAACAGCCAGTTGTCGTGGTGCACATTGGTACCAACGACATAGGTAAAAAAAGGGATGAGGTCCTACGAAAAGAATTTAAGGAGCTAGGAGCTAAATTTAAAAAGTAGGACCTCAAAAGTAGTAATCTCGGGATTGCTACCAGTGCCACGTGCTAGTCAGAGTAGGAATCGCAGGATAGCGCAGATGAATACATGGCTTGAGCAGTGGTGCAGCAGGGAGGGATTCAAATTCTTGGGGCATTGGAACCGGTTCTGGGGGAGGTGGGACCAGTACAAACCGGACGGTCTGCACCTGGGCAGGACCGGAACCAATGTCCTAGGGGGAGTGTTTGCTAGTGCTGTTGGGGAGGAGTTAAACTAATATTGCAGGGGGATTGGAACCTATGCAGGGAGACAGAGGGAGACAAAAATAAGGCAAAAGACAGAAAGGAGATGAGGAAAAGTGGAGGGCAGAGAAACCCAAGGCAAAGAACAAAAAGGGCCACTGTACAGCAAAATTCTAAAAGGACAAAGGGTGTTAAAAAAGCAAGCCTGAAGGCTTTGTGTCTTAATGCAAGGAGTATCCGCAATAAGGTGGATGAATTAACTGTGCAAATAGATGTTAACAAATATGATGTGATTGGGATTACGGAGACGTGGCTCCAGGATGATCAGGGCTGGGAACTCAACATCCAGGGGTATTCAACATTCAGGAAGGATAGAATAAAAGGAAAAGGAGGTGGGGTAAGCATTGCTGGTTAAAGAGGAGATTAATGCAATAGTTAGGAAAGACATTAGCTTGGATGATGTGGAATCTATATGGGTAGAGCTGCAGAACACCAAAGGGCAAAAATCGTTAGTGGGAGTTGTATACAGACCTCCAAACAGTAGTAGTGATGTTGGGGAGGGCATCAAACAGGAAATTAGGAGTGCATGCAATAAAGATGCAGCAGTTATAATGGGTGACTTTAATATGCACATAGATTGGGCTAGCCAAACTGGAAGCAATACGGTGGAGGAGGATTTCCTGGAATGCATAAGGGATGGTTTTCTAGACCAATATGTCGAGGAACCAACTAGGGGGGAAGCCATCTTAGACTGGGTGTTGTGTAATGAGAGAGGATTAATTAGCAATCTCGTTGTGCGAGGCCCCTTGGGGACGAGTGACCATAACATGGTGGAATACTGCATTAGGATGGAGAATGAAACAGTTAATTCAGAGACCATGGTCCAGAACTTAAAGAAGGGTAACTTTGAAGGTATGAGGGATGAATTGGCTAAGATAGATTGGCTAATGATACTTAAGGGGTTGACTGTGGATGGGCAATGGCAGACATTTAGAGACCACATGGATGAATTACAACAATTGTACATTTCTGTCTGGCGTAAAAATAAAAAAGGGAAGGTGGCTCAACCGTGGCTATCTAGGGAAATCAGGGATAGTATTAAAGCCAAGGAAATGGCATACAAATTGGCCAGAAATAGCAGCGAACCTGGGGACTGGGAGAAATTTAGAACTCAGCAGAGGAGGACAAAGGGTTTGATTAGGGCAGGGAAAATGGAGTACGAGAAGAAGCTTGCAGGGAACATTAAGGCGGATTGCAAAAGTTTCTATAGGTATGTAAAGAGAAAAAGGTTAGTAAAGACAAACGTAGGTCCCCTGCAGTCAGAATCAGGGGAAGTCATAACGGGGAACAAAGAAATGGCAGACCAATTGAACAAGTACTTTGGTTCAGTATTCACTAAGGAGGACACAAACAACCTTCCGGATATAAAAGGGGTCAGAGGGTCTAGTAAGGAGGAGGAACTGAGGGAAATCCTTATTAGCCGGGAAATTGTGTTGGGGAAATTGATGGGATTGAAGGCCGATAAATCCCCAGGGCCTGATGGACTGCATCCCAGAGTACTTAAGGAGGTGGCCTTGGAAATAGCGGATGCATTGACAGTCATTTTCCAACATTCCATTGACTCTGGATCAGTTCCTATCGAGTGGAGGGTAGCCAATGTAACCCCACTTTTTAAAAAAGAAGGGAGAGAGAAAGCAGGGAATTATAGACCGGTCAGCCTGACCTCAGTAGTGGGTAAAATGATGGAATCAATTATTAAGGATGTCATAGCAGTGCATTTGGAAAATGGTGACGTGATAGGTCCAAGTCAGCATGGATTTGTGAAAGGGAGATCATGCTTGACAAATCTTCTGGATTTTTTTGAGGATGTTTCCAATAAAGTGGACAAAGGAGTACCAGTTGATGTGGTATATTTGGACTTTCAGAAGGCTTTCGACAAGGTCCCACACAGGAGATTAATGTGCAAAGTTAAAGCACATGGGATTGGGGGTAGTGTGCTGACGTGGATTGAGAACTGGTTGTCAGACAGGAAGCAAAGAGTAGGCGTAAATGGGTACTTTTCGGAATGGCAGGCAGTGACTAGTGGGGTACCGCAGGGTTCTGTGCTGGGGCCCCAGCTGTTTACATTGTACATTAATGATTTAGACGAGGGGATTAAATGTAGTATCTCCAAATTTGCGGATGACACTAAGTTGGGTGGCAGTGTGAGCTACGAGGAGGATGCTATGAGGCTGCAGAGCGACTTGGATAGGTTAGGTGAGTGGGCAAATGCATGGCAGATGAAGTATAATGTGGATAAATGTGAGGTTATCCACTTTGGTGGTAAAAACAGAGAGACAGACTATTATCTGAATGGTGACAGATTAGGAAAAGGGAAGGTGCAACGAGACCTGGGTGTCATGGTACATCAGTCATTGAAGGTTGGCATGCAGGTACAGCAGGCGGTTAAGAAAGCAAATGGCATGTTGGCCTTCATAGCGAGGGGATTTGAGTACAGGGGCAGGGAGGTGTTGCTACAGTTGTACAGGGCCTTGGTGAGGCCACACCTGGAGTATTGTGTACAGCTTTGGTCTCCTAACTTGAGGAAGGACATTCTTGCTATTGAGGGAGTGCAGCGAAGATTCACCAGACTGATTCCCGGGATGGCGGGACTGACCTATCAAGAAAGACTGGATCAACTGGGCTTGTATTCACTGGAGTTCAGAAGAGTGAGAGGGGACCTCATAGAAACGTTTAAAATTCTGACGGGTTTGGACAGGTTGGATGCAGGAAGAATGTTCCCAATGTTGGGGAAGTCCAGAACCAGGGGTCACAGTCTAAGGATAAGGGGTAAGCCATTTAGGACCGAGATGAGGAGAAACTTCTTCACCCAGAGAGTGGTGAACCTGTGGAATTCTCTACCACAGAAAGTAGTTGAGGCCAATTCACTAAATATATTCAAAAGGGAGTTAGATGAAGTCCTTACTAATCGGGGGATCAAGGGGTATGGCGTGAAAGCAGGAAGGGGGTACTGAGATTTCATGTTCAGCCATGAACTCGTTGAATGGCGGTGCAGGCTGGAAGGGCTGAATGGCCTGCTCCTGCACCTGTTTTCTATGTTTCTATGTAGCACCATGCAGATGAAAGCAGTACACGGACCGGATGGGGATACATTTACATTTCTTTACAAGTTACTAAACAGTGCAGAGACTTTCATTATACACGGCACAACACAGGTGTTTTTCAGTACATGGTGCTCTATGTATACAAGCAGATTAACAAGTACAGCCCGAGGGGGGGTCTGATTCCATCCCCTGGGTTTACCGTGGCGGAAGGGCCTTAAACTGTGGCTCTTCCCCATCGTGCCTTTGCGGCAACTGCACCAATCTTTAGTGCGTCCCTCAGCACGTAGTCCTGGACCTGGGATTGCGCCAGTCTGCAACACTTGGCTGTGGACATCTCCTTGCTCTGGAAGACCAGCAAGTTTTGGGAAGATCAAAATGCGTCTTTCACCAAGTTAATGGCTCTCCAGCAGCAGATGATGTCTGTCTCAGTGTGCGTGCCTGGGAACAAGCTGCAGAGCACCTCGATAGCAACCACTGCATCTCCTTCCAGACCTGCCTTGCAAAGGGGCAATCCCGAAAGAGATGGATGACAGTCTCGTCCGCACCTCAGCCGACTAGGGGGCAGAGTGTTGGTGCTTGTGTGAAAGTTCTGGCGATGAGACATTCTGCCAAACAAGCTTGACAGTCTGCTTGGGGAACCGTCTGATAGGATCCATCATCATCTTTTATAGGGTGTCCAGGACCTTGCATGCCGACCACTGCTTTATGGCCTTGTGGTCAAAGGCGTTTTTCTTGAAAAACTTTTCCACGAAGGACAGGTGCTGAGGCATGGTCCAACTGGTTGGAGTGTTCTGCGGCAGCCTGGCCAGACCCATCCTTCGCAACACCGGGACAGATAGAATCTCAGCACGTACTGACACTTGGTGTTTGCGTACGAAGGGTCTATGCACAGCTTGATGCAGCCGCACACAAAGGTGGCCATCGGGATGAGGGCCATGTTCGGAAAGTCCTTTCTCCCCCTGTCCAGAGATTTGTACATCGTGTCTCTGCAGACACGGTCCATTTTCGATCTCCAGACGAAGTGGAAGACGGCTCGGGTGACTGCCGCAGCACAGGAGTGGGGTATGGGCCAGACTTGCGCCACGTACAACAACACCGAGAGCACCTCACTCCTGATGACCAGGTTCTTTCCTGCAATGGAGAGTGAGCGCAGCTTCCACCATCCCAGTTTATGTTTCGCTTTAGCGATACGCTCCTTCCAGATTTTGACATGCCCTGTCTGCTCCGAACCATATTCCCAACACCTTCAGGTAATCTGACTTCACGGTGAAGGGAATAAAGGATCGGTCGGACCAGCTTCCAAAGAACATGGCCTCGCTTTTGCTGCGATTTATCTTCGCCCCCGTGGCCAGTTCAAACTGGTCGCAGATTGTGAGCAATCCGCGGACCGACTGCGGATCCGAGCAAAAGACGGTGACGTCGTCCATGTACAGAGGTCTTGACTTGAGCGCCTCTGCTGCCTGTAATTGTCACCCCCTCCCCCCCACCCCCCCCCCCCCCCAATGCCCGCATCCTTCCTGATGGACTCGGCAAAAGGCTCAATACAGCAAACGAACACGACAGGAGAGGGGACATCCTTGCCTGACTCCAGACCTGATCGGAAAGCTTTCAGTTTCCCACCCGTTGATTAGAACTGTGCTACTGATGTGTCTGTAGAGCAGTTGGATCCAATTGCGGATAACCTCCCTAAACCACATCTTGGAGAGCATGTCCATCAGGTGCGTGTGCGATATCCTGTCAAAGGCCATCTGGTCCAAACTGATTAAACAGGTGTCCACCCTTCTGTCCCGCACGTATGCGATCGTATCCCTGAGTAACGCGAGGCTATCAGAGATCTTCCTGCCAGGGACAGCATAGGTCTGGTCCGGGTGGATCACCAGCTCCAGAGCAGACTTGACCCTGTTTGCGATGACCTTCGACAGGATCTTGTAGTCCACTTGAGCAGCGAAATGGGCCGCCGGTTTTTGATTTCCTCCCTCTCCCCTTCTGCTTGTAGATGAGGGTGATGATGCCTTTCTTCATTGATTCTGACAGGCTTCCAGCCAGAAGCATACCCCCGTAAACTTCCAGCAGATCTGGGCCTATCCAGTCCCACAGAACCGAATACAACTCGACCAGTAAGCCATCGCTTCCGGGACTTTTACTCGTCGCGAGGGACTGGATGACCTTTGTCAGTTCGGCCAGAGTTAGCGGGTGGTCCAGCCTCTCCCGCTCGCTGTCATCTAAGACCTCTGAGATAGACAGGAAAGACAGGGAGGCCGCGCGGTCTGTGGGCTTGACATCGTACAGCCCGGCATTGAAGGATTTGCTGATCCTCCGCATGTCTGGCTGCGAAGACGTCACAGAACCATCATCTTCCTTTAGGCTGGTGATCACAGAGCTCCTGTGTACTTTTTGGAAGAAAAAACGCGAACACGTCTCATCCTGCTCGACGGAGCGGACTCTGGAGCGGAATTTTGGAGGACTCGTTGAGGCAAAAAGCGAGGCTTGCTGGCTCTTCACCTCTTGGAGTTCCTCCGCGACATCGACACCCAACAACTGCCGCAGGAGCAGGTTTTGCATACTCTTTTGGAGTTGCGACAATTCCCTTTGTCTCCCTCTCGCCTCCTGAACACCTGTGAGGATGAAGAACCTCTTGATGTTTGTCTTGATTGTTTCCCACCAGTGCATCGGGGAATCAGAGGGGTTTTGCGGTTCTCCAACCTTTGTAATCCCACTTGAGCTCTTCAACGTTTTCCGGGGTCAACAGTTTCACGTTGAGCTTCCATATCCCCCTGCTAACTTTCTGGTCTGTGGGAAACAGTTGGCCAGCAAAAGCACCAGCGGAATCACTGCTTAGTCTGTAGTCGTGGCCGTCCAAACCATGGTCCAGGATTCACATCGACTTAGCAGGTCCCTTCCTGGGGAAGATGTTTTTAGTTGTGGTGGATGGATATTCAAAGTGCATAGAGTGTATAATCATGTCATCCAGCACATCCACAGCTACCATTTGAGAATCTCAGTATAATGTTCGCGACACATGGTCTGCCTGACATCGTTGTTAGCGACAGCGGATCGTGCCTCATCAGTCAGGAGTTTCAAGAGTTCATGAAACTCAATGGTATCAAATATGTAAGGTCAGCACCGTTCAAACCTGCATCCAATGGGCAAGCAGAACGTGCTGTCCAAATTATAAAGCAGAGTATGAAGCAAGTAACCCAAGGGTCACTGCAGACCCCCACCGGTCATGCGTACTGCTTAGTTACAGGACAAGACCACACATGCTTACCGGGGTCTTGCCTGCTGAACTAATGATGAAGAGAGGTCTTAAGACCAAGCTATCCCTTGTACACCCTGACTTGAATAATCATGTTGAATATAGAAGACAAAGTCAGCAAGGGTATCACGATCGCGCAGCTGTGTCGCGCGATATTTCTGTAAATGATCCTGTATGTGTTCCGAATTATGATCAGGGTCCCAAGTGGATCGCTGGTAGTGTCATGGCCAAGGAGGGCAACAGAGTATTTATTGTCAAGCTCAAAAATGGGCAAACATGCAGGAAACATATAGAAACATAGAAAATAGGTGCAGGAGTAGGCCATTCGGCCCTTCTAGCCTGCACCACCATTCAATGAGTTCATGGCTGAACATGCAACTTCAGTACCCCATTCCTGCTTTCTCACCATACCCCTTGATCCCCTTAGTAGTAAGGACTACATCTAACTCTTTATTGAATATATTTAGTGAATTGGCCTCAACAACTTTCTGTGGTAGAGAATTCCACAGGTTCACCACTCTCTGGATGAAGAAGTTCCTCCTCATCTCGGTCCTAAATGGCTTACCCTTTATCCTTAGACTGTGACCCCTGGTTCTGGACTTCCCCAACATTGGGAACATTCTTCCTGCATCTAACCTGTCTAAATTCATCAGAATTTTAAACGTTTCTATGAGGTCCCCTCTCATTCTTCTGAACTCCAGTGAATACAAGCCCAGTTGATCCAGTCTTTCTTGATAGGTCAGTCCCGCCATCCCGGGAATCAGTCTGGTGAACCTTCGCTGCACTCCCTCAATAGCAAGAATGTCCTTCCTCAGGTTAGAAGATCAAAACTGTACACAATACTCCAGGTGTGGCCTCACCAAGGCCCTGTACAACTGTAGCAACACCTCCCTGCCCCTGTACTCAAATCCCCTCGCTATGAAGGCCAACATACCATTTGCTTTCTTAACCGCCTGCTGTACCTGCATGCCAACCTTCAATGACTGATGTACCATGACACCCAGGTCTCGTTGCACCTCCCCTTTTCCTAATCTGTCACCATTCAGATAATAGTCCGTCTCTCTGTTTTTACCACCATAGTGGATAACCTCACATTTATCCACATTATACTTCATCTGCCATGCATTTGCCCACTCGCCTAACCTATCCAAGTCGCTCTGCAGCCTCATAGCATCCTCCTCGCAGCTCACACTGCCACCTTAGTGTCATCCGCAAATTTGGAGATATTACATTTAATCCCCTCGTCTAAATCATTAATGTACAGTGTAAACAGCTGGGGCCCCAGCACAGAACCTTGCGGTACCCCACTAGTCACCGCCTGCCATTCTGAAAAATACCCATTTACTCCTACTCTTTGCTTCCTGTCTGACAACCAGTTCTCAATCCATGTCAGCACACTACCCCCAATCCCATGTGCTTTAACTTTGCACATTAATCTTTTGTGTGGGACCTTGTCGAAAGCCTTCTGAAAGTCCAAATATACCACATCAACTGGTTCTCCCTTGTCCACTCTACTGGAAACATCCTCAAAAAATTCTAGAAGATTTGTCAAGCATGATTTCCCTTTCACAAATCCATGTTGACTTGGACCTATCATGTCACCTCTTTCCAAATGCGCTGCTATGACATCCTTAATAATTGATTCCATCATCTTACCCACTACCGATGTCAGGCCTACCGGTCTATAATTCCCTGTTTTGTCCCTCCTTTTTTAAAAATATGGATCAGACAAAGCTGCGGCACACAGATGAACCGAACAGTCGGAGGAAGAGACAATCGACGACCAACCAACCTACCCCCAGTCATCAGAGGACTCAGTGGTCATCAGTGAATCAGGACTTTCAATCATTGACATGTTCAATGAAAATGGACTTTCAATCCGCTGACATAGCCATTGCCACTTCCACCAGGTCAGCCACCCAGCCACCAGTCACAACAGACTTTGAACACTCGCCCAAGGCTGGAGTTGAACTGAGACGGTCAACCCGGGAGCGTAAAACACCGGACCATCTCAATTTGTAAAAGACTTTTAATTTCTCAGAGTGGGGTATTGTCATTTACTTTTGGGATCACTAGCCACTAGATGGCGTCACTGTTGGAGGCCATTGGGCTGCATGCACGTGTGTGTAACCCAAGCATAAAAGGCCAGCCATTTTGTATATTAGTTACTTTGGGCCTTAATAAAGCAGAGCCAAGGTCATACCTTTTGGAGTTAAACAGTACTCAATCTAACAGTTATTGCATACACAACAGGAAGACAAATGGAATGTTGGCCTTTATTGCAAAGTGGATGGAATATAAAAGTAGGGAAGTCCTGCTACAACTGTGCCACACCTGGAGTATAATTTTGGTCTCCTTATTTAAGGAGGGATATACTTGCATTGGAGGCAGTTCAGAGAAGGTTCACTAGGTTGATTCCTGAAATGAAGGGATTGTCTTATGAAGAAAGGTTGGGCCTATACTCCTTGGAGTTTAGAAGAATGAGAGGTCATCTTATTGAAACGTGTAAGATTCTGAGGGGGCTTGACAAGGTAGATGCAATGAGGATATTTTCCCTCGTGGGGGCATAGTTTCAGAATAAGAGGCCGCCCATTTAAAATGGAAATGAGGATTTTCTTCTCTGAAGGTCGTGAATCTTTGGAATTCCCTGCCCCAGAGAACTGTGGAGGCTGGGTCATTGAATATATTTAAGGTGCCATTAGACAGATTTTTGAACACTAAGGGAATCTAGGGTTATGAGGAGCAGGCAGGGAAGTGGTGTTGAGGCCAAGATGAGTTCAGCCATGATCTTATTGAATGGCGGAGCAGGTTCGAGGGGCCAAATGGCCTACTCCTGCTCCTATTATTTTTCTTATGGGTTAGACATTCCACTTCACATTGCTGGGCGAGTGCCTATATATCGTCGAAAATGGCCTGCTATTACCCATTTTGACTGAGAAGTGGAAAGTTGGGCTGGAACATAGCCGGAAAATTCTCCCCTCAACTTTCGGCTCACATCGCTGAGGTGATCTCCCGCACATCGCCCAGCGCAGCTTTCGGCACATCACCGGGCTGATCGCTTGCCGAGAACATAGTTGCTTTTCCCTGGCCTTCCTCACAGCTCAGCACTACGGATGGATGCCATTTTGAACATCGCAGGAAGAGAGAAGGCTGCTTAAACAGGGGCTTAGATAGTTTATGAATTATTTAAGGGCCTTTTAAAGGTAGATCTACTCAGAATTAAACATTTTATTATATTTATCTTAAGTGACATTTCATCCTTACTTGGTCTGGCCTGGCCATTGTTTTAAAACAGTTGCATTCATGTTTTACTAAAACTTAGATGATTAGAAGACCCTGCACAGAAAATAAGAGCTCTTGAATGTTGTTTTTAAATAACAAACACAAAAACACGCTCCCCACCCCCTCCCCCACCCACGCACACCCCAACAGTGAAACAATAATAAAAACACTAACAAACAATATGTACAATATAAAAAAGATTGCACCCCCTTCCCTACCGGCGGCCACGTTTCCCTCCAGATCCTGGACCCCCCCCACCCGCTCTCCTTACCTCACTGCTCCTATGCTCAAATCACCCAGCTATGAAGGCCAACATACCATTTGCCTTCTTCACCTCCTGCTGTACCTGCATGCCAACTTTCAATGACTGATGTACCATGACACCCAGGTCTCGTTGCACCTCCCCTTTTCCTAATCTGCCACCATTCAGATAATATTCTGCCTTCGTGTTTCTTGCCGCCAAAGTGGATAACCTCACATTTATCCACATTATACTACAACTGCCATGCGTTTGCCCACTCACCTAATCTGTCCAAGTCGCCCTGCAGCCTCTTAACGTCCTCCTCACAGCTCACACCGCCACCCAGCTTAGTGTCATCTGCAAACTTGGAGATATTACACTCAATTCGTTCATCTAAATCATTAATGTATATTGTAAATAGCTGGGGTCCCAGCACTGAGCTCTGCGGCACCCCACTAGCCACTGCCTGCCATTCTGAAAAGGACCCGTTTATCCCGACTCTCTGCTTCCTGTCTGCCAACGAGTTCTCTATCCACGTCACTACGTTACTCCCAATACCATGTGCTTTAATTTTGCACACCAATCTCTTGTGTGGGACCTTGTCAAAAGCCTTTTGAACATCCGAATACACCACATCCACTGGTTCGCCCTTGTCCACTCTACCAGTTACCTCCTCAAAAAATTCCAGAAGATTTGTCAAGCATGATTTCCCTTTCATAAATCCATGCTGACTTGAACCGATCCTGTCACTGCTTTCCAAATGCGCTGCTGTTTCATCTTTAATAATTGATTCCAACATTTTTGCCACTACTGATGTCAAGTTCACCGGTCGATAATTACCCGTTTTATCTCTCCCTCCTTTTTAAAAAAAAAAAGTGGTGTTACATTAGCTACCCTCCAGTCCATAGGAACTGATCCAGAGTTGATAAACTGTTGGAAAATTATCACCAATGCATCCACTATTTCTATGGCCACTTCCTTAAGTACTCTGGGATGCAGACTATCAAGCCCCGGGCATTTATCGGCCTTTAATCCCATCAATTTCTCTTGCACAATTTCCCGCCTAATAAGGATTTCCTTCAGTTCCTCCTCCTCACTAGACCCTCGGTCCCCCAGTATTTCCGGAAGGTTATTTGAGTCTTCCTTCGTGAAGACAGAACCAAAGTATTTGTTCAATTGGTCTGCCATTTCTTTGTTCATTATAAATTCACCTGAATCTGACTGCAAGGGACCTACGTTTGTCTTCACTAATCTTTTTCTCTTCACATATCTATATAAGCTTTTGCAGTCAGTTTTTATGTTCTCAGCAAGCTTCCTCTCATACTCTATTTTCCCCATCCTAATTAAACCCTTTGTCCTCCTCTGCTGTATTATAAAATTGTCCCAGTCCTCCGGTTTGCTGCTTTTTCTGGCCAATTTATATGCCTCTTCCTTGGATTTAACACGATCGTTAATTTCCCTTGTTAGCCACGGTTGAGCCACCTTCCCCGTTTTATTTTTACTCCAGACAGGGATGTACAATTGTTGAAGTTCATCCACGTGATGTTTAAATGTTTGCCATTGCCTATCCACCGTCAACCTTTTAAGTATCATTTGCCAGTCTATTCTAGCCAATTCAAGTCTCATACCATCAAAGTTATATTTTCTTAAGTTCAGGACCCTAATCTCTGAATTAACTGTGTCACTCTCCATCTTAATAAAGAATTCTACCATATTATGGTCACAAGATTGCTAATTAGTCCTTTCTCATTACACATCACCCAGTCTAGGATGGCCAGCCCTCTCGTTGGTTCCTCGACATATTGGTCTAGAAAACCATCCCTAATACACGCCAGGAAATCCTCCTCCACTGTATTGGTTAGCCCAATCTTATATGTAGATTAAAGTCGCCCATGCTAACTGCTGTACTTTTATTGCATGCACCCCTAATTTCTTGTTTGATGCTGTCCCCAACCTCACTACTACTGTTTGGTGATCTGTGCACAACTCCCACTAGCGTTTTCTGCCCTTTGATATTCTGTAGCTCCACCCATACCAATTCGACATCATCCAATCTAATGTCCTTCCTTACTATTGCCTTAATTTCCTCTTTAACAAGCAACGCCAACCCACCTCCTTTTCCTTTCTGTCTATCCTTTCTGAATATTGAATACCCCTAGATGTTGAGTTTCCAGCCTTGGTCACCCTGGAGCCAAGTCTCTGTAATGCCAATTATATCATATTCGTTACTTGCTGCCTGCGCAGTTAATTCGTCCACCTTATTACGAATACTCCTCGCATTGAGGCACAGAGCCTTTAGGCTTGTCTTTTTAACACACTTTGCCCCTTTAGAATTTTGCCCTTTTTGCTTTTTGCCTTGGGTTTCTCTGCCCTCCACTTTTACTTTTCTTCTTTCTATCTTTTGCTTCTGCCCCCATTCTACTTCCCTCTGTCTCCCTGCATAGGTTCCCATCCCCTTGCCATATTAGTTTAACCTCTCCCCAACAGCATTAGCAAATACTCCCCCTAGGGCATTGGTGTTTTCACGCATCTCGTGGATCATCTGCAGCGTCGCCACTGCTTGGCGAGCAGACACCCGGGAGAAGTCCTTAGTGAGCCCCACAAACACCTTGAGTTGCTCGCCATTGATCGCGACAGACTCCTCGCACAGTCGTGCCAGGCTGTCTACGGGATCGTCCAGAGTAGGCCTTTGCTCAAGGCGCTGATGCGGTATCTGTGGGGTCTGCGACAGCACCAATGTGCGGCTTGGAGTCGTCAACTGCATGCCACTTGTTGCCGCTACCTCCTACGTGGAAATCAGCGTCGTGGCCGCAGGTTCAGGGTATGCAAGGGGCATCCTCGTCTGTCTCCCAAGTATTCCTCCTCCTCTGGCTTTGGTAGTCTCCTCTTCACCACCCGTGGTGAATGACACATGCAGTGGGGTCGGTGCATGTGAGGGTGTGTCCTCTATTGGGGTTGGAAGTCCTGCAAAACACAATTGAGCGTATTAGAACAGAAGGGATTGTTGCGCCGCGCTGGCGTACATAGGAGGAACAGCACTACTCCAATAAATGTGAGCAAGAAACGTTACATATTAATGCATCATATGGTAGTACATATGATGGTACATGTATGTGAAATTCACTGCGCCAGAGAGCTGTGGAGGCAGGATCAGTCGCAGATAGACAGAATGATAAGGGAGCAAGGGTTTATGGGGTGTGGACAGATGGCTAGATGGCCTACTCTTATGTTCGTATGTTGTCAACCTGAGATTAGCAGAGGAGCACAGAGGCTGCATGCATAACATAACATCATTCATCTATTTTATAATGAAATTATGTTACATTACTTTAACACTGCTTGACACATTACTCACGTGACGCATGGGAGGGTCTGGCGACACCACGGGTGGTGACTGTGGGCCCCCACTAGTGCTGCAGCACGTTCCTCAAGGCCGGTCAGTGGCTGTATTACAGCAGGGCCTCCTCCGGTGCGCCTCTACTGCGCCCGATTATGAGATAGCTTCCTCTGCAACCGTGAAATGAGCATGGCATAAGCTACTTGACTAGGTTATATTATTTACAGACAACAGTTTCCAACGTTATATGCTAATAGGGTCTGTGTCACAATTGATGCACGGTTATAACAAAGATCAGTGTGTATAAGATGATTGACACAAACATCTCTAATACAATCAACATTGAACTCAGCAATGACAGTAGCTAATGTCCAAAATTGTCCCAGGCCAGACAGTGAGCAAAAGGCAGCTCTTCCCCCAGTCCATGCTGGGTCCCTGTGTAAGTGACAGAAGCCAGAGAGACTTGAAAAGGGGACAGGTTCATAGCCATGTGCGGTTCTTAGCGGGGATGATATATCTTATATATGTTAGATTCACAAGCTTGCATTCAATCCAGGAGATTGACCATTATAATGAAAATTATACTTAGAATTTGCATCATTACAGTATAAAATCGTACTTACTCTTGCTGAAGCCACAAGTCTGTTCCAGCGTTTGTGGTACTGGTCGGATCCCCTTGCTTCATGGGACACAGACGGGACGACAGCGGCGATCTCGCTTCATATTTGACGGTGCACCCGTGGTGTTGATTTCCCACCACTCTTTTCCCCCCCCCCACCCCTCCCCCCCGATCAGTTGGGCCCACCAGGAGTGGAGCTCTGCGACGAGGGCCTCGTTAGCCTCATCCAAAAAGAGTTTGGACCTCTTCCTCCCTGTCTCCATATTTCTAACACTTTCATCGCTGTCAGACATATTCTTTACCTCTATCCCTCTATCTCTCTCTCTTCTCTCTCCTCTCTGTCTCTACCTTTTCCTCTCTCTCTCTCTCTCTCTCTCTCTCTCTCTCTCTCTCTCTCTCTCTCTCTCTCTCTCTCTCTCTCTCTCTCTCTCTCTCTCCATCCTCTCTCGATCTCACTCCCCCTTCTGCGCATGTGTGAATGACCTCTGACCTCCCAAAACGCAGGAAAACATGTCCACCAAAAAAAACCATGCATGCGCAGAAGCCCGTTGCTAGGGAAGCTTTTGCCTTCTCCATCGCTGGGCTCTCGCTTCACCCATTTCACATCGCTGGGCTATTGCCGAGCTGAAAGTCGCTATCCAAAAAATGGGCGATGGTCCAGCGATCATGAAGGCTGAAACATCGCTAAGGCTGGAACATCGCCAATTTTTGGGGCACTAGCGAGCAAAGTAGGAAGTCTACCCTCTGTCTCTTCCCGTCACACTCTGCTTATCTTTACCCAAATCGCTACACTTCTCCATTGCCTTGACTTTTCTCTTTAGATTTCTAAATTTCCCCTCACCTGACCCCCTCCCCCTCTTTTAGTTTAAAGCCTTATCTACAGCTCTAGTTATTCGATTTGCCAGGACACTGGTCCCAGCTTGGTTTCAGTGCAGCCTGTCCCAATAGATCAGCTCCCTCTTTTCCCAGTACTGGTGCCAGTGCCCCATGAATCGAAACGCCTTCCTCCCACTCTTTCAGCAATACATTTAACTCACTGATCTGCTTGTCCCTATGCCAATTGCATGTGGCTCCGGTAACTATCCAGAGATTATTACCATTTGAGGTTCTGTGTTTTAATTTGGACCATAGGTCCTCAAACTCTCTCAGCAGAACTGCATTCCTAGTTCTACCTATGTCGTTAGTTCCTACGTAAACCATGACAACTGTATCTTGCCCTTCCCGCTCCAACTCTTCTCCAGCCATAAAGAGATATCCTTAGCTTAAAGCCTGTATAATCTGAAAATCTGGTTCAGATCAGCAGTTAATCACTATTATTTTCTTCTTTATTTCAGGGTGAGGGCACTTTCTAGATTACAGATTATACAGAAACATCTGGTAAGTGTGCATTGATGTTTGTAGTTTAGTCCTCTTGGATTTGTAATTGAGAACTTAAAATGAGTAATTGAAAAGGGGTAGGTTTGAGTAGATGCTCCAAGCTGATTTAGATGAACTAGGACTACTTGACGGTGATGTTGGGCAGCTACATTACTGTATGACTTACCTTGATGAGCACATGTGCAAAAAAAAAACAATTAAACTACACAGGACAAATTATAGTAATCTGTCAGTTGCAGAGACGCATGGATATTTTAGCACAGGAGGTGGCCATTCTACACTTTGCCTGCACTGTAATTATATAGCAGCTTTAATCCATTACGTAGAGTGGAAGACCATTTTTGTTTTAATGTAGTGAAATACCATTTTAGAAAATGTTTTTCTCGAACAGAAGTAAAGGTTTTGTGAAAATACATATTAATGGTGGTAGCCTTGGAAAGAATTGATTACATCTGCATGCTGTTACACCAGGGGGAGCTCTGTACGAACGATATTCTCACCCATCTAATTTATTTTAGTTCAGATTTTTATTGGTGTTGATGCGAACAGTATTCTGATGGCATCAAAATACTTTCAGAAATATATACACATTGAAATCTTAAATAAGCCTTCTGTTACTTGAGGCTTCAGATGTCTGTCACCTATCACCATTTGCTTTTGAGTTCGTGCAACCTACACCCATACAATGTTGTTTTGCAGAGCCACCTTCACTGCCGTTTGTAAGTGCCGTGTTTACCCTGAGAACTGTACATTCCCATTTCCTGTCCTGTTTCTGGTTTCAAATTACACCACTGCTGTAGCCCACGTGCATGCTATCAGAGCTGGAGAGTTGCTTCTGCCAGCAGTAAGAACCATGTTGGCCTCTCATTCTCCCTACTCAACTGGAGTTCTACTGATCAAGTCCCAAAGCCCATCTGATGGGGAAACCTGGAGTCAGACTGATACTGCTTGTCTAAAATACTTTTTCCCCATCATTTTTTGAGGACTGAGAAACCACATAAGTAAAGGTATATAAGGTCATTTTGACATCCTTCTCCCAGGGTCAGATTAATGCATGTAGTTCATTTTACAACTAGTTTTTTTTTACATTTTAGATTGTGACAGTGCTACTGTTACCCTTCCTGTCATATCTTCAGTTAATAAACAGGCCTGGAACTTTAACTGTGATCATATAACTGGGGTAATAGGATCATCCACAGTCCTTATATTATCAATATTGTCTGCACATTAGATGATTCAAATCTGATAGGGTGTAAGTTATTTTTAATGAGCTATTCGCACTTTCAACATCCTGGCTGCACTCCCTGCAATGCAACCTCAAGTCACGGAAATACCAGCGTACTACACTCGAGTTAATTACAGACTCCAAATTGGATTGGTAAGTTTATAAAAAATTTAAACAAATTAAAGCCATTTCAACACGGTGATCAGCAGTAACAGGTGCAACTTTTGCACCACAAGTCTGTTTTTCACTCCAACGCTGGTACCATGAGAGTTCCCTGGATAGTCTCCATGCCTCTTCCTTTGCTTCCTTGTTCAACCCAGCAATCCTCAAGACTGATGCTTATATAGCCTATTCTTTGATTTGTCCAGAGATCATAGTGGATTAGTTACAGACAAAACAATGTAGATTTGTCTTGCAGTGTCTTGTTTTCTCTGGCAGTGTTTGTTCGAAAGTGAATTGAAAATGACTTACACAGAACCGCTATTGCTCCCACCTCTGAAACATGCTCCTTCTGGCTTAATAAACAGGTCAAACTATTCTGAGGATCGAGAACAAACTGTGTCTATAGAAGTTCAGATAACGTGGCACCTATTGACCGTCTTGAGAATTTTAGGCACAAGACAAACCCTGCCTTAGCTTTTAATGTAGACAGAAAATAAAATAGCATAGCTTTACATCTATAAATTTACACAATGAGACGAACATTGAATAATTAACTTACTGTTTTATTCTAGATGATATTGATACTGTTGTCACCATGTAGGAGATTCACAGTTATTGAAATTGCTGCCGTGTGACTGTGGGCCACATCCTCACGTCTATTCTTTTTTATTTTTACTATGTTACCTAGACACTTTTAGCTTTACATCGATCTTGTCAGATGCCGAATGGTTTTTGTGCCGTTGACAGCACCGACAAATATAAAAGATCTGACCTCCAAGCAGCCGATGACAGCGTTGCCCCATTTATTTGTGAATTCTTGTGATCTGCCCTGCTATAGACGTGAGCACAAAATCTACAGTGGAGAACTGAGGTGATGCTACATTGCCTCAGGGGCTGCTTTTGTATGAGAAAATAAACCAAGACCCTGTCTACCTGCCCATGTATATGATCTCCCGGTGTCCTGGCCAATATTCCTCCCTCAACCAATATCATCCTGGAAACAGGTCATCATTCATTTTCTGTTTATAGGGCTGCTGTGCTTCCTCACATAATCATAGGGCCCAAATTTCCACACGCGTCTAGAACGGCGCAGTCCCGACCTGGATGCCCGTTTTTCGCGCCACAAAGTGCGCCTAAAAAAATCCTCGGTATTCTCTGGTCCTCTGGCCCTCGGCGCAGCCAGCACGAGCTGTGGGGGGACGGAGCCAGGTCCCTGCGCTGAAAACAGTGCCGGGACCGCTGCACATGCGCTACAGTGGGCACGCAAGTGCAGTAGCTCCAGGCGCCGAACTGTGTGGGAGGGGCCCGAAGCACGCAGCCCCTAGCCCTGGCTGAATGGCCTCACTGGGGCTGCGTGCATAAGGCTCCTCCCACGGCCAGCTCCTGCTCCCCCCTCTTCCCCCCCCCCCCCCCCCCCCCCCGCGACCAGACCCGACACCCGCTCCCCCCCCCTGCCTCGGACCAGACCCGACACCCGCTCCCCCCCCCTCCGACCCGACCCGCGCTCCTGTTCCCGCTCCCCGACTGGACCCGACCCGCGCTCCTGTTCCCGCTCCCCCGCCCCCCCGACTGGA